>NC_135443.1:21092396-21369896 GCF_051991255.1 Vanacampus margaritifer | reverse complement strand
TTGTTTTTGTTTCATTGTGAAAAATAGACGTCACCAATTTACACAAACCTGTAGTGCAGAAGGATTTATTTATTTATTTTTGTAATGGCAAATAAAATGAGTTTGCATTCACAATACTTTAACCTATTCATTGTTCTGTATGTACTGTAACTGTGTACATGCACAGGTACAGTCTTGTGTATTACTAAGAATTGAATTTTATATGTATTTTTTTCTTCATGTGTACCAGGTTTGAACTGACGCACAACCTGAAGACATAGCTGAAGACGTAGCTGTCACAGACAAAGTTGACCAGGTGACGAGATTTCTTTTTGAATATTGATGTTGAAATCAGTTTTCAGAAGCAAGACGTTAGGAGTGAAGAGTGTAGAGTAGATGCTAGGGCTAAACTATATAACTAACAAATATAATCACAACAATTGTTTATGCAATGTGTATTGCCAAGACGTTAAAAATACTGTATCCAACAATACGCTTGTATGGGACTAAAATTTCTACAAGTCAACATTAAAAATATCTCAAATTGAAGATTTGTTGGCAGTTTGGTGATTTAGATTATGCACTGTAGTGATCTTTTTTTCCCATTAATTTATTTATGGTGGATTTTAGAGGTGAACTCGCTATAATTTTTTTATTTTTTTTTAAACAGAAGTGTAAACATCAGGTAGTTTATTCACTTGTATCAAGCTTGGATAAATGTGCTTTATGTTTTGGACCTTTCGCTGCACTAGAATGGACTGGCATGATGGGTATTTTATCTTGTGTGTTATTTGTATCTGCAATGGATCTTTGTTTCACGCAACCAGGATTAATAGTGCAGGCATTTTCATTGAATGAATATAATTTAGTCAAGAGGATAAATTATGACCCATGTTTATACCGCTGTCTTTAGTTGCAAGCAGCTAAATGTTGAGCAATTGTCTCAATCTTAACGACTGTCTGACTCAGTAAAATAGAAAACGTCTACTGTAACTGAAGGACTGTATCACACAAGACCCGTTTTAGGGGCAATGCCATAGATTAAGCATATTAACTATCCCTCTTGTTAAATGCTTCATCTCATCTTTCGAATAAATGTGGTGACTAGATTTATAATAATCTTTAGTACATTATATGCACAAACTTAAGGTTCTAAATGCTTTTCTAGTTTGCTCCAGCATCTGGCACATATCCCGTTGATTGCAAAAAAAAAAAAAATGCAAAACTGCTTGATGATGAAGACCACCTATCTTTGGTAAATGAACTTTAGCACATTAGCCCATCAATGGCGGGAGCTACTTCTGCCGCGAGCGCTCGACACTTGTCTCAAGCTTCTACTTCGAGTGTAACATCACTAAGTAACAGCGAAGTAAAGCTAGTAAATATTTATGACCACCCGCCAAAAGGAACTTTAACCCGCATCCGGCAGGTGTCAATTTTAGAGCCGCTGTATATATGCACATGTATGTGTGCGTCTACTGTATATATGGATATCATTGCTGTCCTGTGAAAAACACGTTTCCATTTTTAGGTCGCGGGCTGCTCTCCGGTAGCGATCCTTCTTGGCGGCACGGCTTGTATCACGGTGCGCTTTATAGTCTGGAAAATATGGTGGAAGTGTTTTTCACAGGACAGCGACAATATGTATATGTATGTCTGTATGTATGTAATAATTGTTTTTGTTTAAAAAATTAGGTTGCTGATGTATCCAGTTCAAGTGAGGATTCATCAGCAGAGGAATATGTTCCAGATTCTCACAGTACTTCGGACACTTCCTACATTGAACCTGTTTCAGAAATTCTGAAATCCGAAGGTATTCCAGTAATGAGCTATTAGAAAACTGCTCATCTTTAAGATGAGAGGTAGTCATGTTTTAAAGAATAAAATGTTCAATGTTCACTGACTCTTTTGCATCTGGTTTCATGTCTAACTTATCCATTACAAAGATGTGCTTGACCTAGATAACCTGTTCACATAAGAAGCATTGTTTTATTAACATACCAGTTTCAGTCTGTCCTAAAGTTGTAACATGGTGCTCAAGGATCAGGTATGACTTTGCATTTCACAGTATTGTTATGCACAACAATGCGACCTTATATCAGGTAAGTCATTACACATCAATGTCATTTCAGTTTGTGTAACGCCAGAATGCCAGAACTTTCAAGTCACTTCAGTGACATGGTTGCTGTGTGTTGTGTAAACTTTGTCCTTGTAATGTGAGTTGGTCCTCATAATTACCATTTTTGCCATGGGCGTGGCTTATTTAGCTCATTATCTATGTCCTCATAATTACTGTTTTTTCAGGTTTTTCTTTTTTTTGTGCGTTGAGTTTTTTCAAGTTTTGAAGTGAAATTTCCCTGGACGACCCCAAAAAAAAATTTGGGGTGCAAGTCCCATCTCTCTGGCATTAGCGGAAAGGGGTGTCCCCGTAATACACAATTAAACAGGTTTGGAAAAAATGTCCTCATAATACACAGAGGCAAACCTGTGTGCGTGTGCGTGTGTGTGTGTGTGTGTGTGTGTGTGTGTGTGTGCGTGTGTGTGTGTGTGTGTGTGTGTGTGTGTGTGTGTGTGTGTGTGAGTGAGTGATGCAGTATTCGAGGGCGGTGTGTAGGCGGCCACAGTGGTAGAGTCAACAAGATTCTAGTGGAATCAAGCTTTTTCTTCCATATGACATTACAATTCCCTGTTTATAATTCCGTGTAAGCCAATAGACATGTTAGACAAGCAACGTGTTTATTTCAATGTAGGATGTTGATGATTACTTGGGTGTGTGGATGTAATCAGCGTCATTCACCATACTAATGCTATTTTGTATTTTTGTTTCAGTTTCAATTGAGATTCAAGGATTAGCTGATTTGTTTTGTAGTGTTTTTTAAAAAATTTAAAATTTTAGAAAATTAATTATCTTTTTTTTCTTTAGTTACATTGGAAGGAAGAACCTTTCTCTGACTTCTGGACTCCTGTTTATGCATGTCATAAATTTGTTGTCACCAACGATTTGATACTGCATCAAATGCTTGGAGCAAAGTGGCACACTCCATTTTCCCTCTGTTGCCCCCAGTCATAATTAAAAACCAATCGATTGTGCACAATCCACTGGTGTCTTACGGTTTAATCTCTTTTAAAGCCCATTCCAACATGGTTACAGTGGTAAGAAATATGTTATTAAGTTATCTACCGTGGGTTGTGATCTTACATAAATTGGATTGAAAAGCACTTACGAAACATCTCACATTAGGATCACTAAAGTTCCTTCAATTGTTTTATTTGATTGAGATTACACAATAGTCCGTTTATAGTCACTTACGTGCATTCCTAAATTAGTTTTAGTGGTTGAATGTTATGCTGATTAAACTCATGACTTCTCAAAAACTAATTGTGTATAAAAAGTTTGTTTGAAATTCATGCTTGTAAGTCAACCTCAAGGGGGTGAGCTCCATGACATCTTATTACAAAAAAATTACCAATTTACCAAAAACTGGAGAAAAATAAATAAAGCTCCACATTTATGCGTTAGGTTTGAAATTCCCAAGTTCTGTTCAAAATGGTAAAATATTCATGTCAGTCTAGGGGATAATCCAAATAATATATTAATGCTAAAAATGCACTGTAGCCTATTACAAAAAATAGAGAAAAATATAGCTCATTATTATGTCAATGTCAAATTTGGCTGTAGCTGTAAAAATGGTCAATTAGGTTTGAAATTCCTCATCCCTGTTCACAATGGTAAAATTAAAATAGAAAGAATATGAATTAAAGCACAATGCTTTTTTTTAATGAGAGGTGAGCCTCTAACTTTGTTCGGTAGTGCATATAATTTGCATTTGGGTTCCATTTGCATTGACCTCAGTAGTCTTCTAATTGCAGCTAGCGCAGCGTGGCGCCTGTGTTAGTGTACAGTATATCTTGGCAGTTAGCAACTTTAGCCTGCAGCAATCTGAACTGGAGCTGTGTAAATGTCACTGAAAGCTGGAGTAAATAGAGACGGCTGTCTGTAAAAGGTTGCAACCTGACTGGAACCACGATGGGGAAAATCATCATCTTGGTTTGTCGCCGAGTATTTGGGCTGTATTCACATTTTATTGACTTCAAAAGGATAGATCGCCTTTCAGTGTCACTTTAACACGAAAGGTTCATACTAGCTGCCTAACCCTTTGCTGCCCCGTGCTCTGATTTTTTAACTTCACCTCCACCCCAAGACACTTCAACATCGTCGCCAGTATTTACCGCTACAATTTACGAGTGTACTGCAACAGAGGTGCTCGCTATTTGTGTGCAGTGCGAGCGCAGTCGGGCGTGAAATTAAACCACTGTTTAATTTTGGGACTCTGCAGCCAAGCTACATCCTGACGAAGTGCTGTTTAAAGGGTAATCAAGGTGGTTTGTCGTTCCTGTTCAAAATGGGTGCGCGGGTGGGTGGTGGGGGGTCACAAGGTGAGAACTTGAAAGAGTGTGCTTTAAATCATGGTGTTGGATGTTCCTGTTGTTGTTATTTTATAAACCTTACCAAGTGTTAGTGTCATTGGTCATTCGTGTTAAAATGGTGAAAATGACAGTAATGGAAAAAGTCTGCTTTTAAGGCAATCAACGATGCTGTACTGTCTCTGTCTCGTTTTGTGGCAATGTTGATGAAGCGTTACTTTAAAGGCATTCCAAGTCATTTGTCAGTCCTTGTTAAAAAATGGTGAAGTGTCAAAATATTGAAAGGGTGAATGTTAAAAGCAATTTGTGATGCTGGACGGTCTCGTTTTTATGACGATTCTGACTAAGAACTCTTGCGTAAAATGGTAGTGTTGAGATATTATAAGAGTCGCTAGTAGTCTTTCTGAGTAATATCCGTAATAGCCTTGAGAAAGTGCTGCGTAAACTGCAATTAAGGTTGTTTGTCATTCCTGTTCAAAATGTTGAAGTGTCAAGATTGAAAATTACTGCATTAAGGCAAGTGATTATGCTGGATGTCCCGGTTTTGTGACAATCTTGTTGAAGTGCTGAAATCTGTTTGTACTTTCCAGTTGAAGGTAGTTAAAGCGATGGGAAATTGAAAGAGTCAGCCTTAAAGCATTAGCTGTTTTTATGATGATCTTGAAGAAGAGCGAAACGACAGTCTCAGTGGTTTGGCTACAGAATTAAAGGAATCTGCATTAAAGCCCTCTATGATGCAGTATGGTCTTCCTTTGTTTTGTTTTTTTGGTTTGTTTTTAAGTATCACTTACTTTTTTGCAACCTCCTTGCTTCGTCTTGATGCTCACTAATGAAAACCGCACTCAGCATGTTACTAAGACGTCTGGGAGCTGTTTTAACATTTCTAAATAAAGCAGTTAAAATATCTCAATGAGGGAAAACACCATTTAAATTGTACTAATGATCTAACTGCTGCATTGTTATCCGTACGAGGCTTGTTAAACGTCTTGTGAAGGTCAACGTGTTTCATTACATTTATTGCACAGCAAGCCCCATCAACAGTATCTATCCCGGTGCAAATGCAAGCAAGGCACTATTATCTTTTAAATATATCTACGTGTCACATAGCTGCTTGCTGAATAAGCTCCAGGGCATGGAAAAAAAACTGTGTGGCGGTCAAGCCAAGCGAGCTGCAGGTTTGAGAGGCGATCAATGGTGTCTAATGTGACACCAAACTGGCTTTATTGGTGACCGATCAATGACATCATGTCTGGACTTACTGGATGCTACAAGACCAATGGCAATTGATCTTGGTTTCAATGGTCCTCTCGGATTTCTACATTCTCGTACTTGGACGGACATTCAGAATCAAGATACGGATGGCAGCTAGCTGCTATAGACTAGCACTGAAACACCGACTGTACTATTTTTTTCAGTGTTCATATTTTCAGGGAAGTTAACCTTTTGATCCCTTGACTAATACTTTCGCCATGACCTTTACAGTATTTGCATACTGTACTACACCCTATGAACTTTACAACCAACACATATTTCACACATTACGTCGCCACATAGCACGTCGTTGACACTTTACTCCTAGAATGTGATTTTCCAGCCAATTAGCAGCATCTTTTGCCATGCTAATCTTCTAACACCCGCACTTGTCAGTGTCCTGGCAGTGGAGACCTTTGCCGAGCTGTCCGCCCCGCTGGGAGACCACCTGTTTGTTCACGCTATTGCACAGCAGAATTCCAATCATTATGCATGTAACTCAGTTTGAAATCAACACGTCAATTGGTTCTCATTCAATTTATTTGTCAGCCTTGAATGGATTTGCCTTCTAATTGAGTTATTTTATTTTAAATTTTTTTGGTTGACAGTGGCACAAATCAATGGTAATACGCTCATCAAAGATTGTTCAGGTAATGATGAGATTATGATTTGGATCTGCATCAGATGGTACACTCACATAGATGCACATACTGTGCAGTAGGCCTATTGCCTGAAACTAATGAATTATTCATGAGGAAAATACAAAACACAGGCTGTCATCAGTGGAAGTTGTTAAATGATGTCTAGAGGAAATATACAGAGTATGAAGGACCACCTGTCTCGTACACATAGTTCAAATTTGGTAGCAATTAGACCAAATCTCTAGAACATGTACCAGTATTTCTTTGAAGGACCCTTGTAAATATTGAGTGATCTTATAATAACCGCTTAAACCAAAATGGCTGGCTTTTTTAAGGGTTTACTCATAATAGACATGACTACCAAATGCCTTGTTTCTAAGTGATACTGGCTTTGGGGGCAACATTTTCAAAAAGTTATTTTGGTTGAGTTATAATATTTTTTCAGTTTTATGTCATCAAACTTCACTACCATGTTCTGTCTACATACTATGAAAAAATTCAACATTTTTGCAATTTTGTGTCATCCATCTGTCTAGTATACTTGGTTCAAATTTGGTAGCAATGTCAATGGACAAAATCTCTATGACATGTTTGTCTTTGAAGAACCCCTGGAAATGGCCAAAAATGACCCTAAATGGGTGCTTCCAACCAACATTGGCAGACTTTTTTTTATCTTTTTGGGCATGGCTTCTTAAGATTTTTTGTGGGTCAACTCATGATACAAATCCCTACCAATTTCAAAAAAAATAATTTTAAAACATTTGTGGCCTCCACAAGCTGATGTTTATTGAGTTTTCTGTTGGAAAAAAATCCTCAAAGCGGCAAATTTCTTTGCATAGAATGAAATATCTCAGCACAGCATGCTTAGACCCTAATAATTATAATGATAGTAGTATTGATGATAATAGCAATCTCACTGTAGAAAACTAAATCTTGAATGATTTTCAGCAGCATTGTTTTGAAGAAATTCAACTTCCCTTAACTCTGCTTGGCTTCCTCCTGAGGGAAATATCAGCCTGCATCATCCTTTATGTTTGTTACTTTCTGTTCCTAAACCTGTCTGTGGGGTTTATTGGGGGACTCTGCGAGAACAGACTTTTGCTCCGGCAGGAAATAAAAAGTGGAACTCCAAATTAAAACATATAACCGAAAGATCAATAAATGGTACTAAAGAATGTTGATGATACTAATTTGTTACTTCATTTATACCTAGCATATTTCCGCAAATAGTGTGCAGGGTTGTTTATATGCTCAGCAGCAAATTAGGAATGGTGTTTATTAATGCTATTACCAAACAATATAACTGGTTTAAAATTATATATGTCAAGCTACATTTGAATTTAAAAGAAACCCTTGTAGAAAAATACATCAAAACTTTAAGACAAAGACAAATAAATTGTGTATACTGAACATCGACATCCAAATACTTGCACGTTCATGCAGGAGATGCTGATGCCACATCTGTGTTTAACACACAGACTGGCTGACATTTAGCCAATTAACAGCCAGCCTACTCCATACTCTCATTTGCTGACTCCCACGTCACTCATCAAGGCCAGGCCCTGCCTTTTAAATCCCCACACACTCAGACTCATAAATACTATAGGGTGGAATGTGCGGATGGCAACCCCTAGTGGAAAACAATGATACCTACATGCAAATACGGATGTTCGACCTGGAAACTGTGATGGAGAAGGGTTTACTTTATATTTATGTAGAAAGTGAAGGCGGTGATTAAAACTAATCTTCAATAATGAGCCACATGCTGCTTCACCAAGATTTGATCATCTGTGGTGTTTACATGTGGCAGCCTGTAAATTATCTTTAATTCTGTACATTTACAAGACATGCTTCAATAGGTGCTGCTGTTTTGGTTGGCAACATCATTCAAATGGGCTATGGACAAGTGTCATGTTCTATTTCAAAATATTCCAAAATGTTGATGTTGTCATCTTTCACCACATGCGTTTAAATTTTATTTATTTCACAAGGAAAGGGCAATATATGGCCAACCATGACTCAGCAAGTCAGCCGCTGCACTTTGAATTAGCCCTGGGCGGACAACCAGGATGATTTTTCTGTATCTTTTCTTTTTTTTCGCTGACTTTGCAGCGATTTAGCGCACCTTTGCGTGTCAGGGACGAGCGCCAGGGGGGTCGTGTCAGGGAATCTGGTGAGAAATGAGAGGTAGCGTGGCGGTAGTGATGGGAGGGGAACTTGAGGTCTGTGAGCAGATGGGGCGAGATAATTTTGGAGGAGCTAATGAAACAAAAACAAAGATGAAACCATTGCTCACCCGGTTGCACGCACACAAACAGAAAGGTGGATGTAACACACCTGCAGACCCCCCCCAAGTCAAATTTCCAGCTGTGTTGGGACAGCTGCCACCACCCGCGGTCCGTCAGTAAAAATAGAGGCAAAACAAATAAACGGAAGCTTTTTTTTCAAATGGTGAGTTTCTCTCAGGTCACCCGAGCCACTGGAGCAAAAGTTTGGAGCTCACTTTCAAACTTAAGTGGCGGAAATAACTGGGAAAATGTCAGGCGTTTTAGACAAAGATTACCAAAATGTGCATCGATCCATCCATCCGTTTACATCCTTGAACAGACCTCAGTTGCCATTCAGATACACCTCTTTTTTTTTCTTTTTCTTTTTTACAGTAAAAGGAAGACCACCTTTTTGGAGTCAAAAACTACAAATTGGGTCTTCTCAATCAAGGTTTTCCATTGCCACTGCTTCATTCATTCATTCATTCATTCATAAATTGCTCAAAGCAATTAGATGTCTGACATGGTAATTGTTTGTGTCCTGCCTCATGTATCCACTCAGGAAGTGGCGTCACTGGCAGTGTTTTCTTAGCATGATGTCATCAATATGTCAAGCGGTACAAGGTACATTGCGCAGCTCTGATTAGGGCCACCTCGTCTCCATCCACGTCGGATTGATTGACAGGTGTCTGTTGAAATCAGGGAGAAGGGATCGGAGGATTTGCCACAAGCGGCATCCCGTACTGTCACTTAATGAGGATGTTCACTATTACTGTTACTGTATGGTATTCTGGTGTGGCGCCTTGCTGACAACGTCGGGGTTTGGAATGTTATGGATTGTGGAGTCTAGTGTGTTTGTTTTACAGGGAGTTCAAATACAAATTCTTTAGAATGATTTGGAAAACATCTTGGAATACAGATTCATGACTTTGTTTTTTTTTTTATTGTGATGATAAATTTTGCAAAACTCTAATACACACAATGACGTTTTAAACTTTTGCGTATTAATGATAGAAACAGACTGGTAATCGGCCTGACTGATTTTTTGGGGACAAATATTAGTATTTTCCTTTAAAAAAAATAATAATAATCTGAAAGTCGATAAAAGGTCAATCTAAAACCATTTTAATCTCAGGGAACTTTATTAAAATTTTTATTTAACTTTACAAGAGATGATTCTGACTCTGGGATCCTTCTGAACCATTTGTTTTTGTTTGACATTAAAACAAATAAATGTGAAAGTTTAAGATTTTAAGTATTTTTAAATTTTGGAAAAAAATACTTTAGAAAACTATAGAGAGCTATAGTATTGACTTGTTTAAGTTTCCATTTAACTTTTCAAGACATACTAATAACCTTGGGAGCTCCTTGAACTTTGTTTAAAATGAAATCTTTTGTCTAAGATAAAAAAAAAAAAAACATTTTGAAAAGTCTGAAAAATTGCTAAATAAACATGTTTTAAGACAACAAAGTCAAGATTGGCATTTGATTTTTTTTGACACCAATAATTTTTACCTACTTTTTACAGAAAATTTATATCATCTCCAAAATATCTCCAAATATCGATTATTGGCTCCTTGACTCGGTATCGGCCGGGAAAGAAAAACATATCAGTCTCTCTCTAATTATTGAATTGGAAACTGTAGTATTCCATATAGGCCAAGTTGTCCTTTTTTTTTCTTTCATGAAATTACAGCATAATTCTCGCAAGATGAAAAGTCCGACAAATTTGTACCAATATTCCAACTGACGACTATATTCTCGTACAATTTCAACCTTTTACGCAAATATTATTTTCAAAATATTCTGGCTTTCCTTTTGTGATATTAAAAGAATGTTTACAGCATTACATTATTCTCGTAATGTGTATGCCTAATACTATTGTTTGAAAAGTATGTAAAGTCGACAGTAATTTTTTTTAGGGGCTAAATGTCTTTATTGGTTGGTTTTACTCAATAACATAATGTATAATCGGTTCCATGCCGAATTTAAAACATGAAGTTGATCCAACATTAACATAATTTTTTTGTGATGTTCAATAAAAAAACGCTGTCTTCAGCTCTTGTGTGTAATTTCTTTAGGAGGAAAATCCACTGGTTCCTTCTGGGTTGGGTTTACTGCAGTAATGTGGATGCACAAGGAGTCCTCACTGGTAATGAAAATCAGCTAATCCCCGTCAGGCTCTTTTTGAAGACGCCCTATTTGATGGAGCACAGACTCCTCCCGCCTGTGAGCGATCAATAAAAGGAGAAAGACCATTTCTGATCAATAGAGAAGCTCATCTATTATCTCTGGCAGCCGAGGGAAAGAATGGCCCGTTTGCGGCTCAAGCGGAAGCCAGAATTCACTTTTCATTCGTCTTTTGTCGAGCGTGAAGTGCTGCTGAGCATGCATGAGTGATTGGAAGCACGCAGGAACAGGAACAGGTGATGCAAGTCAATCAACGTCTCATCCCTGACCTTGTTGAACCTTGAAGACAAAGTTGCCCCGCATAGACGAAGCATAAATTTGACTCAAGTACAATTCACCTCATCTTAACCTCGGCAACCTCTGCTAGCATCGCAAACGTGAGAGTCATCTTAAACTGCAGTTTAAAGGCTCACACTTTTTTTCTCTTCTTTTTCAATAGTTTGTTGAACATAAGACTCATTTGCATTGACTGCGTTGAGGATCGATTTTTATAATATTCAAGCCTTGTTGGTTTTTTGATCGACTTAATTCCAATAAGAATCCTATGATTTCTTTTTATTTTGTGTTTAAAAATTAAAAGAATCTGATTGTTTTCTCAGGAAGATACTGATTTATTCTTGAAAGACTGCAACTTTTTTCTCAGAATATAATACAACTTTATTCCCGAGATTCCATCTTTATTCTGATAATAGAGTACCCCCCCCCCCCCCACACACACACACACTTTAAAAAAATTTATATATTTATCATATTTGTAAGAATCAGAGTGGTTTCTCTTGTAATTAGTACATAATTCTCAAAAGATTCCAACTTTTTCTTAGAAGAATTTGACTTTTTATCTGTAGCATTACTACTTTGTTTTTTTTTAAACATTCCGATTGTTTATTTTAAGAAAAAAATCTGACTTTATCTTAATGAAAAATGCTTGACTTTAATTGACAAAAAATACTACCAAATTTATTCTCATAAACTTGTGATCTTTTTTCACATATAATTACAGACACAGGCATTCTGACTTTTTCTTTATTTAATTCATAAGAATTAGACTGCTTTTGCTTGAACAATTGCAACTTTTTCTTGAACAGTTATGAATTTATTCTAAAAATATTCCCTAATTTTCCTTAAAAAAAAAATAAGTGTGACTTCACTATTTTTTTCTCACATGATCAAACCATGATTATTCTCATGAAATTGCAACTTTGTATTGGTGTTTTCATAACATTACCACTTAGTGTAAAAATATTGCCTTTCTCATGTAAATTGCAATTCTATTTGTGAACAAATCTCGTAATTTTTTTGCTCGGAAAATGATTCATTTTCACCTTAAGTGACAAATTTTAAGTTGGGTTTATGTTTCCTCTTTCCATTATCTCTTATAGTTTTACTTGAGCAGAATATTTCTGTACTCTTTTGACCTCTGCCGCTGTAAATCGTGTAAAGATAGTCATGAGCTTACTTCCTGTGCAAGCAATCCAAAATGTATAAGAAAATGCTTGGACCAATTGTTCTTTGGTCCTATCACAACATCTTCATGTCAAAGTTGTTTTAGGATAGCTGCTGGAAAATGCTATCTCTTTCTTCTCTTCTATTTGATTCTCTTCGATTGGATTCCATTCCTGGCGCACTAACCGCAGGCTCCATTTGTCGCCTCGGGCAGCGTAACTCAATTGCGTCTCCAGGGAAACCACAGCCAGAGCGTTTTCTCAATGCGTGTGTATGAAGAAGAGTTATCTCTGTTTGTTTAGCTCTTCCAAGCCAGAAAACCTTGTATGGATCAGCTTGTGCTCAGTCTTGCCTCTTTTACAGTCTAATAATCTTCATCTTCAAGTTTGACCAAGTGCTAAATTGCACATGCATTTAAATCGCTCATCTCAGCAAGAGATTTTTTTTTTTTTATGCTTTCAACTCAAGGCACTTGTCTCTGTCGGTGACAAAGCGAGGTTGTGTACATAACATCCTGGTTGATCGTTAGGCGATCCACTTGATAGTGATGTCATTTCGACATCTCTTGACACGGCGTTTCCGGAGCGATTACGTCAAGGGAGGCCAAATTGGTCCGTGTTGCTGCTCTTGTATCCCCCATCCTTTCACCCACGTCTGCCTGAGATAAGAACTTTGTTGTTATTTGCGTGCATGTTTAATGTCGACATATATCATATTGATTCCCGAACGTTTCAATAATGAGGTTCAAATGGTTGCTTTTGTGACCTTGTTCAGCATAAACTATGTATTTTTTTGCAGATACTTTCTATTACTTATTTAGTTTAAACCAAACTGTATACTGTACTGTCTGTTCGAGTGTGAGGTGCCAAAATTCATCCTACTTCCAACTTCGTGGCATTTCCCTCCCCCCCACAAGCCAAAATTCATCCCCTAATCTTTATCTTCTCCTCAGCTGCGCTGATTTCAAATCCAAAGTAATGCAACGCTGACATCAACTCGGATCACTAGAATTTCCCAGACAATCTGACTAGACTTTCTTCGAAACCTGCCCGTTGAATAGTGCTTGGCAAATTCTGTTGAGAGTGCCACCTTTCCTATAGTAGTTCTTCAAAGTACGAGCTGTGCAATTCATCCAAAATTTCTGCTTTAAGCCAAACTGGCCTACTTCCTGCTCAATTTTGGACATGGGTTCTTCAGACTTTTGTGTGTGACCTGCCATGGTAGACATTAGGGGTGAGAGTCTTTGACTGTCTCACGATTCAATTCAGATTTTTGGGTCTGTGATTCAATTCAGAATCGATTTTCGATTCAGAGCAATTTTTGATTGAAAAATTATTTGATTGGCAATGATTTCAGATGTGCGAAGAATCATCATGAACTACTCCAGTCTATTAGCTAATGCTAATTAGCGCGCTACTCGCAGCACTTGTATCACTTAAAAGAGCGGCTATTCATACAAAACGCTTCAAGAATGTATACAGAGTAGCATCTTACATTACTCACCGGCATATACTCTTCCTACACTGCAAAAAACGCAACTTTTATTGGCATAACTTCATAGTGACTTTTTCCTTCTACTCTTTAATAAGGCTACAACGTAACAGTGTATTAGAACACGCGGAACCACACTGGCCCTAAGTGGCCAAATCGTATACAACATGAACATCGCTCCCAATAAACGCACACACAAACAAGGGCAAGACAGTATAAAATAATTTAAATAAAGACAGTTTTGGGACATTTTATGTCAATTCTGAAACATACTAAATGAAAATCGAAATTCTTATGAGAATCAATTTTTTGGGGCACAACCCTTTTAAACATGTATCCCAAATTTCACATTGATTGGTAAAACTTTCCAGGGGTGCAACTGAGCTCTAAAAGGATTTGTCTTGTGTTGGGTACCCAGGTTACATACGTCTGGAGTTCTGACACCAGTTAGATAAGAAGATACACACACACACACACACACACACACACACAAGCACGTGTGGTCTCTTGTTGTTTTGGTGCACGCTCATTAGCGGTTAGCTTGTATGAAAACATTAAAACATGACTTTGTTCCACACCCTTGCCATCTGTCACCGCTCTCCTCCTTCGCTCACCTACAGCATGTTTGCTGGCCTAATTGCAATTAAAACTCGCACATGGGAAGTGTATGTGCACTGCTCTCATCACTCTTGACTGGATTAATTAAATTAAGAAAACTGTCTCCTATAATGGAAAAAGTCTTAACAAACAGTCTCAAAGCACCATCTCAGCTCACTGAGCTTCTTGAGAACTATTCAAAACTTTTTTGTGTAAGTGATGCAACCACAAAGTGAAAAAAATGAAGCGAACTCCAGAAGCAAATATTCTAAAGCCAAATCATAATTCAAATCATAATTTTTCATAACAAAAGTCTGCTATCTTAATGCTAACACACAATCCTACATACACAACGCAATGCATAGACGTACTACGGAAACTAGCATATTTCGACAGACAATATAACAACATTCACTCATATATATTGTTTATCCTCTGCGTTAAGTTGGGTTACTAAACAGCTGTTTACGTTTGTATATATTGTACTGCCCCGAGCTGGCCAAGGCGAATACACCAGAAAGCCTCACATTAAATTAAATCGAAGCATGAAACGGTGATATACAAAATAGTTAATTCTTTATGTTGTATTTAATTATGTTAACTACTTTACTTAATCTAACATATTACATAACATACTACTATTTTTCTTAGCAAAATACAGATTGTGCTTTTATACCTTGCAGTTATGGTTGTTAGTGAAAGCAACAACAACAACAAAATCCTGAAAAAAAATCGATTAAGCATTTTAGACTTGCTCAATACTAAATACTATTAAATTGTTGTCCAATTAAATATTAACTATGTGACTTAATTACGCACCAACCAGATGTCACCTCAGCACTGTGGTGAGGACCCAGAGGTGCTCGACATCTGGACAAATTGCTATTTACACACACACACACACACACACACACGCACACGCACACACACACACACGCACACACACACACACACACACACACACACAAACATACACACACGTGCATTCACCAAAACCCACACAAAAAAAGTGAGGTTACCTAATAAGAAGACACCCCGACAGCTTCCCGGTAAGTTGGTGGAACTTATCATCATGTTATACGGCGCACACACACTTGTGTTTCCAATCAAGATTTACAAGCGTACCACTGACGTTTCTGATTTGTGTGTGTGCGTGTGTGTGTAAGGGATTCCCCGGGATGTTCCAAAGGGCCTTATTTGGTTAGCAAGCCATACTTCAGATAGGGACAAAGATAGAGAAGCAATCAGGGGAAACTCCCTATCAAGTTGAACTGAACAAAATTGTTGCAATAACACAAAGAGGGAATTGAAGACACACACACACACACACACACACACACACACACACACACAGCAGTACAAAATAAAGAGCATCTGTTTACGGCTTCATCATCTATTCTTCATTGTGCTGTCCAATAAAGACAACCAGTCACGTAAATGTGATTTAACAGGCATCACAATGCGAGCGTGAGCTGAGGAAAACAATGCGCAAAATGGAAAGCACTGTGCTAAAAAGGCTTTTATGTACCTTGAAGGACCTCCAACATTGAAATTGCCTGAAATCAGAGAGAATTGTTGCGGAAAAAAGATACAATGGAAACCTTGGGTTATAACCTGAAATGTTCATAAATCAAGGTAATATTTCTCATTGAAATGAATGGAAAAATGTATTTAAACCGTTCCATCCCTAAAATTAAGTTTTACTTACCTTTCATTTTATTATTATTATTATTATTATTATTATTATTGGTGAGTGGTTCAAATTAAATATAATGCAATATAGAAATGTGTGTGCCCCCCCCCCCCTAATCTAAACTTGTGTTGAATAATGTGATTGTCATTTGCTTTTTCTCTAAGCAAAAGCGAAAAATGTATTAAAATTGTAAAAGAGACCTTTGTGGGGGGAAAAAAAATCAGAGATGTGTTTTAAGGCCATAACGCCAATCCCTAATAATATCGCTCCTCTTTGTTACAAGAAAAAGACATCTCTTCAAGTTTCATAACAGTAAACACAAAAAGATTCCCACAGCACATTGTCTTCAAAATAATCTAAATTAAGTCATGTGTGAAGTTGTGCAGCTGCCATGTTTAAATCAGCTCCGCCGTACAGCTGCGGACACAAGAAACAAGCACGGCAGTGCGTCAAGGGGTAAGGTAGCAAGTGTGCGCCTTAATTAATTTGGAAGTTCAACTGTAGTGGCATGTCCCAGGTGTGAATGTTTATGTGAGCTCACATGCTTCTTATTAGCCTCGATAACGACCACATTGTGTTTTGTGTGTGTGTGTGAGCCCGTCGTCGTCAGGATGTTGTTGTGGTTAGCTTCTGCGGCTAACGACATTGTAGGCCTGTAAAACCACTTGTGAATGCAGACGGCGCTCTGACTGTTGCTCTTTGTGAATTTACTTATTCTTTTTTTTTTTTGTGGAACCAATTTTTTTATTATTATTATTATTATTTTTTTTTAGATAGATAGATTTTGGAACCAATTTTCTGACAAAACATTGTATAATGCTTGAAGATGCTACAAGATGGTGCAGAAGCCATGGCTAATATGAAAGTAGTCAGCGGTATCAACCAAGTGTTGAAGTGATACTCGACTGAGAGACTTAACATATTTGTTTGTCGGGGGAGGAGCCAAGTTTAGCTTGGTTGCTAGTGGAAGTTACAGAGTTTTTACCGCACGTGTTGTTTACAAACTATAAAAGTCATGTTAAAAAAAAATAACTTTCAATATAGTTAGTTGACGGAAACAATCAAGAGTGCATACAACCTGCATGTACACTACTGTGCACTTGTTTTGTTCACAAGTCCACCCACAACAAATCTGTTCTGCCCAAACAAAGCGGCTTGCAGCCTGAGAACACACACACGCGCACAGACACACACACAGACACACACACACAGACAGACACACACACGCACACACACACACACACACACACACACACACACACACTCAAACCTAAAATAAAACCCCATTTTCCCAAACTTGCTTTTTCCGATCCAAATATGTCATGTAGGGGCGGGTTTTGCTGTGAAATTTTAGACTAATCATAATAATATTGTGCTTTACAACTTCCTGTATGACTTTGTGCTAGGAAAACTGTTTACATTCATGTGCGGCATACATTTTTCACAAAAAGAAAACAATTTCACATGTTGACATTACTCCAATCTGTAAACAAGACAATTCATACTCAATGCGGTCTACATCAAATAACAATGCAGTATATTTTATGCACTTACAGTGCTTTAAAATGCATTTAATACATATTTAATGGTGTTATTCTTCATACATACAAGTTATGAAGCTCCAGTGCATTTAATACACTCACGTTGCAATTAATACATACTTAATGTGGTTCATTTACAAACAATATACTGTATGTGTAGTGCATACACAATTGTGATATGTCTGGTTTACATTGTTATTATATCTATACTAAACATCAATGCACATAGAGTAATAACATTACGGATACTATAGAATTAATCCACACTGAATGCAATTAATATATAAAAAAGTAAAATTTTACACATTTAGTGCCACTAATACACCCACAGTGCTTTTTTTTTTTTTTTAACTTGCTACCTATACAATAACAACACGTACTGCTATAAATACCCACAAGGTGCTAATGTGTGAAAAGGGATGCGAGGGAGGAGAAGTGATACGTCTCAACTGCTTTCGAAGAGGCAGATGGAGGCCATTTGTCAGGGATGTAAACACACGGGGGGCCCGTACTACCTTTTCAAGCCCAAATTCCCCCGCAGTGTGTGTGTGTGTGTGTGTGTGTGTGTGTGTGTGCGTGTGTGTGCGTGTGTGTGTGTGTGTGTGTGTGTGTGTGTGTTTGTGTGTGTGTCTTCAATCCTGTGTGGAGAAGGGAGGATCACCCACTGGGAATCAAATTAAGGTGGGACCTCTAAATCCATTCTAATTCCCAACAGGAAATAAAGGGAACTGAACTGATTCTTAAAAGTAACTTTTTTCCACTACTCATGCCACTTTTGATCTGCTGGTAATCAACTCTTCTGCAATAGTAACGCTATGAGGCTCAACTAGTAGACACACACTAGTAGCTTCCTGGACCCTACAAGTGGGTCGGTGAGGCTCAGTGGTAGAGTGGCCTTTCTCGCAACCCTTAGGAGGTGGGTTCGATACCATGCCGTTGTGACCACGTCGAAGTATCCTTGAGCAAGTATCCCAGTTTTGAGGGCCTTGTATGGTGGAAAAGCGCTATATAAATGAAGTACCATTTAGTAGCACCAAAATGTCCACTAGTAGATTTTCTCCACTAGTGACATGAAATACTATATATATATATAAATAAATTCCTACTAGTATACCAAAGTTGTGCAGAAGTGTTTTACCGTAGTCGAAGGCAAGAGTGGTGGGGGGGATAGATAATCTAGTAAGACAGTCAAAGTTAAACTCCTTTACTTTGTCCTCACTCGTAGTACAAGTTTGGCTTCCTAGTAGTATTACTATAAGTTACTAGTGAGGCAAAAGTGTGCACTTGTTGATATTTGTACATTACTAGTGCTAGTAGTGAAGCACTAGATATTACTGCAACTAGTAAAGGTTTATAATGTTGCTAAACTAGTGCACAGTTTTCCTCAGTTGTGCTCACTAGTAGCATGTAGTCTTACTAGTATGCCAAAGTTGTCCTACAAGTGAGGACAAAGAGTTTACTTGTACATGGACCTTAAGATGGATATCATATGTACTTGACATTCATCTTAAGGTCCATATGTACTATATCATATGTACTTGACATTCATCTTAAGGTCCATGTACTAGTACACTTTAGTGAAATGCCTAGGGTGCACTAGTAGATCAATAATGTCTTACTAGAAACATTATTTTCTCACTATAGTAGGTCATTTCTGCACACTAGTAGCACAACTTTGGCTTACTAATAGGTAGTGATGGGAAAATAAAGCTTCAAGAAGGACTTGCAATATGTTTTACTCCTCTAGATGGTGCTCTTGGTTTAAAGATAAAGGCTACTGCAATTAAATTTTCACTGCTTTTTTAAACCAAGTGTGCCATCTAGTGGATTAAAATATTTCACAAGTGCTTTATGAAGCTTCATTTGTCTATCACTACTAATAGGACATTGAAAGTACTAGTTAGGCACAACTGTACACTAGTTGATGTGTGCACAACTACTACTGCGTTACTACTGTAGTACTACTAGTGAAATTATAGACGTATCTAGTAGTAGGATTTCTTGATGTCTCAAGTAAAATGGCAAGGGCACAACAGTAGATTAACTAATACTAGTAGCTAACTAGTGAGAGAAAGATGCTTGTGGACATTTTGGTCCAGTTAGTAAAGTCCAGGGACCTCATGTACTAAGACTTGCGTGGCTTTCATACTAAAAAACATGCCGTACGTCCATTTCCAGAAAACGTCGCACGCATAAAAAAATCAAGATGTACAAATCTGTGCGTACGTACGAATCCAAGCACATTCCTTTCATACATCTCAATCAATGCGGAAATGTTAGAGTACCCGACTGCTCCCTTTCCACACCTGTACATAAATATGCAAATTAGTATGAATAGGGCTTGCGGGTGGGAATAAGTACGATGCATGATAAGATAATCACATTATAAAGCATGAGGCACAAATGGAAAAAAAAACAATATGAGCTGGAGACTATTGTACACAAAGTAGAGGCCCGAAAAACTATGATTTTTAGCAGGCTGTTTTCGGAAGTCAATAACACCCTACGTGATGAAAGTGCCTTCGGAGTAGGGGCATCAAATTGTGATCGTGAAGGCTTTAAGTTAAATTTAATACAATAATTTAATACAACACTCTGCCGCCGCTGATACTGAATGAATGACGTGTTTAAGGAGCGTCGATCTGATTGTGATCGTGGAGGTTTAAACTTGGAAGACGCGCACCAAGCGCACAACTGCCCCTCCACCCACAGTGACAATATTCCGTGGCATGTCTGCCACGGATAAATAGAGGGCATGTTGAATGCGCTTGTTTAAGGGGCATCATTTTGACATTGATCAATTTGTGATCGGAAAACCTATGCTACCAACAACAACCTAGGCACATGTCGTCCGCCGTACACCCCCAGGACAACGATTTCGTCTTCGGTGCATGGATGCAGCCATCCACCGCCTCCTCACGTGGTGTAAAATGATATCTCAATATATTACATATATTTTTACAGCGATCACCTGGCAAAAAGTCCACCTCTTGCAACTGCCCAGCATCACCTCTACGACTCGCAAACGGCTCCAAAGCAAGAAAAGCGTACGCCAGCCAAGGAGTTGCCGTGAAGCACCGCACATCCCCGCGCTCATTTCACTCTTGATACATCTGAACGCGAAAGTGGAAAGATACGTACGCCGCGTTTGTACACACCCTTCATACATGAGGCCCCAGGAGTCTACTAGTTTGTGCCATATACTAGTTGGGCCTAGTGTAAATAGCCCAGCAGTTAATTAATAATATTTTAGTACGGTTTAATTGTGTTCTAGCAGACCAAAAGTGACAGTAGTAATGTAAATAAACAACAATAACTTACTAGTAAATCCGTTGTCCTACTAGTGCGCTAAAATGTCTTACTAGGTGAGAACAAAGAGCATATTTGTTCATGGACCTTAAGCTTGATGTCAAGGATATCGAATGAATGTGTTAACTCTTTTACTGCCAAAGACGTTAAATGGCGTTCTGCAAAAACCTACGGAGGAGCGGCAAAGACGTTAAAAGACGTCCACCCATTTATTTTTTTTATTTTTTTTTGGAAACGGGTGGAGTAAAGCCTTGCCCAGCTGTGGTGAAAGTTTCAAGGAGGTCTAGTGAGCCTAATGACTATTTTTGGCCCCTACAGGGCAGCGATGACTCTCTTTTGACAAGATTGGGTAGGCGTCAGTAGAAGACGTGAGGCGGAGCTAGAGGGGACAATGGCTGGGGAAGGGAAGAGAAGAGAACATGGCGACCGGTTTGCAAGCAGCTCACGCTCGAGCATTTTTTTTCAAAGACGAAAAGCATCGACCAACGCTAAAGACCACATTGATGACGACGATGATCATCATCGATGATGATGATGGTGACTCCGAGGTTGACGGCGAAGTTGGAAGCGCTGACGCGGCGGCTATGACGACGTTATAAAGGTTCACGGGCTAGCGATGCTAACACCGGAAAATGCGGAGCACGCTCAGGCGGACGTTCAATCGGACGACGAAGAGTGCCCCGAGTCCAATGCATATTCATCGGAGGAGTGGGTACAGTCTGCTACTTGCTATTCCCCGGAAAAAAAGGCCGTCAAGAAAGTGTAACGTCTGCACGCGAAACGGACAATCGAAAGTGAAAGTAATCTGTTGTGCAAATCCTGGTACCTCTCCTTGCACGCAGGAGAGCGTTACAAAAAGAAAAACTGTATTTGAAACATCCACATAATTGTAAATAGTACCACAGTTGCACATATTTGTAAATAGTTTGCGAAATTGTTTTGTCAAATTGTTACACTGTTGAATGAAAATAAACGTATTTTGCAATCCAAAAACACTGTTTCATTGTTGGTGGTGGTGTATTACAGAAGTAAAGCACTAATTAGGTGTTTGTGGCATCATTCATGAACAAAAAGAAGTGTAGAATTCACTAGAGTGCATGAAATAACATCGTTTCACAAAAAGCTCTTTTTCTCCGCTTTTTGTTTCAAAACTAACCATTTTCTATTGTTGATTACTGAAGAACGGAATAAGGTAGAAACAAACTTTTTTTTCTGATGAAAGATGAGAGTTCAATCTTTCATTTGGTAGTATGTGTGTTTCCATAGTCTAAACACAACATTTTCTGTGGACCTTGAAAGATCAGTCAAAATGCTTAAATCGGCTGGCACTGGCAACATCCCGTTTCTGAAAACGTCTGGCAGTCAAAGAGTTAATGGCTTCAGACACACACACGTGCGCATACACGGCAGCAGAGAGTCATTTGTTTACATTGTCCTCACCGTATATATCATCACATGACAGGTGCTTAGACACAGCTTAATGCAAACATTGTAGGCTACTGTCAAATATTATACGCACATAGCACTACAAGTTAGTGTGAGCGTGTTCCCCGCACGCACACACATCAGTCTGGAAACAATCTTCGCCGCCTTTGTTGGTGACCAAATATCACATCGTCATGACAACGCATCACACAAGCCAGTGTGTGGGTCACGTACAGAATATGTGGCTCATCTTTGGGGTTTTTGTGCATTTCGCGCCATGATTAATGTGTGCGTGTGTGCCGTCTGGAAGTGTGTGTGTGTGTGTGGTCATTTTCGATGTCTGCCAGCTTCAACAGACAAGTCACCATTCCCGAATTCAGGGAAAAAAGCATAGCCCACCACCCCCTCATCAATTTCCTGCTGTGTAACTAATATGGACGATGACCCGATTGGACCATTTTCCACATGACCTCACTGGATTTCGGCACCTGTTACCGCCATTATTGCCACACGAGAGGTTTGGTTAACAGGGCTACATTTAAAACGACAATTTCACACACTTTCATTTCGGTTCAGATTCTGATTCGTATTCTTAATTGAGGACAAGTGGGGCAGTGACCCACCAGATCCAGCAGATGGCGCAATGGTGGCCACTTTGTAATTCTCATTACAGCCATCTACAGGACTGGAGTCACACATGCAGTTTCATTTTAGTTAGTTGATGTATTGACAACTATGAGGTGGTGTGGTTGTGATGGATCCTAATGATTCAACATAAAGAGCCACTCAGAGGGCAATTAATTAAGGTATACATTTGCATAATAGTTTGAATATGCTTCATTAAGTGCATTCCGACATGCCTCCTCCGTTACCCTCACTAAATGGTCTCAATTCCCTTTTCTACCCTTTCTTTATATGTCACAGAATGCCTCCATCCCATCGCTATATTTCCTCTAAACCTTCACAAAATGTCCTCTACTTCACCTCTTTACCTAAAAAAAGACAACAATTCTCACTCCCTTATTATTCACTCTGAAAACAAATGTGTCTAAAAGAACCCAGTTACTGTTCAAAAAGAAACAAACTGCTACTTCACCCTTAAAATTGGTGGGCAAAAAAAATAAAAAATAAAAAGATTTAACAAAAATTCAAGAACAAAAATAAAGGTCAAATTGACTGAGCTTGTACTTGGGTCAATTTGATTTGTATCAAAGCAATCCAATTTTGGGGGTTGTTGTGTACAAAACATGGGTTGCCTTGTATAAAACAACACAGAAAGTTGGGTCAAATCAACCCATGTAGGTGGTTGGTCTAATTTTTGACCATATTTGGGTTATTTTTGACACAGCTTTTTCAAGAGTTGTTGGGTCAATTTGGCCCATTTAAAAAATATATATTATTAATTTTAGTTTGTGCGAAATTATCAGATTTTTTTTTTTTGTACAACGAAAACCCCAAACTTTGGTCAAATGGACCCAAGTAGCAGCCATTGCCTCATTTGATCGTACTTTTTGGGTTCAATGAATAACCCAAAAAACAACCCAGAAACTTTTGGGTACTTTTAGAGTTCAATGAATAACCCACAAAGTTGAGTCGGTCTCTTTTTGAACCAATTTGGGTTATTTTTGTCCCAACTGTTTTTACAGTATTCCTTCCAAGTGTCCTCTTGTCCTCTACTATAATTGCAGGAAATGTCCTTCACGTATGTTTCCCATTGCTCCTCCATATCTTCACAAAATGTCCTCCATTTCCCATCTCTGCCTCCACATCTTCCCTCCACCCCTTCTCTGTCGTTCTTATCGTTCAACTCTTCTCCATTTGCCATCCCTTGTCCCATCTGTCCACAAACTGTCCTTTATCCCTCATCTATCCTTTTACAGTAAATCCTCCATCCTTCTAGGATCGATCATACCTCCATTATAACCCATCCATCTACCCTCCATAATATCTACTCCATCCTTCCAAAATCTGCTATCCCTCTCTTTTCAAGCCTTGCTCCATTCACTTTCCTTAATCTCTCACCTGTTCACCATCCATCCACCCATCATCCCCTCCATCATTTCTCCAACTGTTGTGAGTGCAGCAGTCTGTTGGTGTTTGGCTTCTTCTCCAGTCCAGAAGGTTGAGAACTGTTCTCCATCTGCTCTTACGGGACAATTACAAATGAGCGTGATCCCCTCTAACAGGTTGATCCCCTCTGCTTTGTGTGTGTGTGTGTGTGTGTGTGTTAGTAATTTATAGGATTAAACTCTGCTTTGTTTGGATCAAGTGGGAGATAGAACAACCTGGGTGTGCGTAATGAGATAATGAGAGTGCTGCTACACGTCTTCTGCCACCATGACAATTAAGTCCATTAAAATGCCTTTAAAATGCTACGTGAACTACACACTGAACTACACACCTTGTTTTAATGCACTCTTTTGTATGCTTTAGTTTCACTATCACATATACTGTACAAATCTACAATGTTTGCCCGCTTTGGGTGCATTCTAATTTTATTTGTGCATGTTTCATAGCACACAGATAAGAAACATTGTCATTTGCTGTAACCAGAAGGGTTTTTAATGGCTTATTTCCACTACGTGCATCTGTGAGTGTTTTGATGTTGTGTCGCCCTACAGGCCAGATTACAAGCTGTCCTTGTAGTGGATTTGGATCTGGGGTTTTTGGTCCAGATGGAGGAACACAGATAAACAAGCACACATGCATCTTAATGAAAAGTACTCGATTGACGAGGGTTATCGACCCAGTGTTGTTGTAGTTGAATAGGGGCTTGATGAGTGGTTTTGAAAATTGAAGACTGAAAACTGAAGAGTGTTTAAATGAAGTTGCTCCTGCTTTCTTCATCCTCTTCTTTCTTCAACTATCCTTTCTGCACACTTTTTTCATGTGATCTTGAAGTCCTTTGTCCAAAATGTGCCACCACTAGTCGGTCCATTGCTAATTCAGCCAAACAAATCCCATTATAACTTGGTAGGACGTAATTTTGTTACAAAAACAAACCAGCTTTGAGGAACAGTATCGTTCCAAGTGGTTTGGTGGCCTTGGGTTCCTATTTAATCTCATTAAGGTCCACCTGAGGCTGAATCGTGACCTTGCAAAACAAATGTGTCCTACTCTCTATTGGACCACATTATTAAAGTGATTTTAACACTCATACAACATGGCTATGAATATTTTTGGCTGAATTACTTGAGGAAAAAAGTGATTTCCCATATGTAAAAGGGCAAAGTTTAATCCAAGATTAGTTCACATGTTTGGCGAAACACAGACTCTGTTGGTTCAATTTCCAACTACCAAAGTATCCAAAGTCTTGTGTATTTAACAATCAACATGTTTTTTTGCAAGATGATCACCTGATCCTTCTGGTATACATGGTTCAAATTTGGTAGCAATCAGAAAAAGAAAAAAAAACTCTACTTGGACAATTTTGTCTTTCAAAGATGTCCCAAAAAAGGCCAGAATTGTTGTAGAACTGCTTCAAACCAAACTAGCAAATTTCCCGTGTCTACCAGATTTCACATTGATAAGTCAAACTGGCTCTGGGGGCTGAATTTTCTAAATACATATTCCAGTAGGAGTTTGTCTTTAAATGACAATTAGAAGTGGGCAAAATTGTCCTTTTGAAGGCAAAATGGCAGACTTGCAATGTCTTTTTGGGTATGGCTTCTTGAGACATTTTTGTGCGGCTACTCCTGACAGACATGCCTACCAAATTTCATGTTGCTCAGTCGAACCAGCTTTAAGGGCTGAATTTTGTAAATATTCCAATAGAAGTTTGGTCGGTGAATAATCAAATAGACCTAAAATGAATTGAAATTTTAAACATTCTTGGCTAGTTTCTGTCGATTGTGCCACTACAAAATGTTTAATGTCAGCTAATGTGAACTTATTTTAGTATTTGAAAACCATCACAAAGTTGATTTATTACACCTTGAATATACTTTTGCCAAATAGATTTGCACTGTATGGTGGGAAATCCAAAACTTCCTGTTTCTTCTTAATTTTCCAACCTTTTCCTCACTTTTCTCTTTGCTTCTCTTTTCCCCCCTTCTCTTCTTCCTTTCCATCCTCCCTCCTCTTCTTCAGTAAAATCATCAACGTGAAAATAATTGACGACGAGGAGTATGAGAAGAACAAAACCTTCTACGTAGAGATTGGAGAACCTCGCCTGGTGGAAAGCGACGACTCCAAAGGTCGGCAGGAACCTCATTGAGCAAATCGCCGCCTTGTGCACCACATCTCCTCCTCATTTGTGTGTGTGTGTTTTGTGCATTCATTTGTGTCATGTTGTTTGGTTTTATACCATGCATGCATTTACCACCCCCTTTTATGTGTGTGTGTGGGTGTCCCATACAGGAAGAGCATAACGGTTAGGATCTTAGACCGAGAGGAGTACAATAAGCAGTCCTCCTTCTACATTCTACTCCAAGCCCCCCAGTGGAGGAGAGGCAACGGGACAGATTGGACAGGTGTGAGACACCCCCCCCCCCCTTCTCCATTCCCTGCTGCAAGGAGAACTCGCTCCACGACCCTCAATCAACTGGCCACCCTGTTTATACTCGTTAGTTTAAAAAATATATATATATAATTTGAATCAACAACTAATTTAGCATCTTTATACTGTTAATAAAGACCTCTGTAGTATGTTTTATCATCAAATTTAAAATACAAAGGCCCAAATCTAGCACCTCAATCTAAATCAGGACCAAATGTATACACTTTAATAGATACGTACCACACTTTTGTCATAAAGATTCAGTAATTAGTCACGGGGCAATAAACACTAGCAAATCAGTTTTAATATCTAACAAAATTGAATTGTAATTCATCATGCTTTTTTGTAATGAAGTACTGGTAACCTTTTCCATGATTAGCGTGACCTTTCATTGGTGATTGGCTGGGAAAAATCATATGCAGTAGTTCTACTGCGTGGCGTTCATTTTGCCAGGCGTTTTGATTGAGGTTAAGCACTTCTCTTGCTTCTCTCTCTCTAAATATATATATATATATATATATATATATATATATATATATATATATATATATATATATATATATATATATATATATATATATATATATATTTATTTATTTTTTTATTTTTTTAATTTAAAAAAATTATCTACTTTTCCTCCTTTCCTTCCCTTCGGAGATTTGCTTGAGTGGGAATCACACCTGTCCTCTCATCTTACTGCACCTCCTCCTCCTGGCTTTCTTTTTCTTCTTTTTACCTTTCAGGGCGCCTTGTATGTGATGTGAATCTGCTGCTAGGGTTTAAAATGTCAGAGCTTTCTCATGTGACATTTGTAAAGTGTTCACAGGTGGAATGGGCATAGAGGGTGAGAGAAAAAAACACACAGAGCCATAAAGCCTGTGCTTCACCCTAACTAGGTAGTAGCCTATGGGGATTTTTTAAATTATTTTTTAATCATCAGACAGTGATGATACCAGGAAGTAGCATGGCTGGACTAGCCATCTGGCATACAGGGAAGATGCCCAGTGGGCCGGCCTCTTTTGGGGCCGATGCAGTGCATTTGAATTATTTTTCACCCCAAGAGACTGGCCCACAATTTAGAGCATAGGTGTCAAACTCCGGTCCTCGAGGGCCGGAGTCCTGCAGGTTTTGGATGTTTCCCTTCTCCAACACAGCTGATATACTGTATGATCAACTCATCAGCAAGCTCTGCATAAGCATGATAACGATCCTGCTGATTGGAATCAGCTTGTGTTGGAAAAGGGAAACCTGCAGGGCTGCGACCCTCGAGGACCGGAGTTTGACATCTATGATTTAGAGGGACCAGTCTGTTAATCCCTTTCAAATATAGGTAGCAATATGAAACATCATAAATAATCATCAGTGGCAGAACTACAGGGAGTCCTCGAGTTACGTTGTACGCGACCTGCGTCGTTTCGACTTTACGGCGCCATGCACCTTCTTTTTCAGGAATTTCCCACACTAATCTCGCCATTTTAATGTTATTTAAAGTTGTGTCGTTACCTCCAGCAACGGGCGTGCATCGAGCAGGTCGGCTCTCCATCAGGCGCGTTACATTTCCGTGTTTAAGTTTGAATTAGCTCTGCTCCGCCGTCTGTCAGCAATGAATGTCCATGCAGAAACACAAAATATTGGTTCTGGCTCTTTCGGATCACGCAAATCTGTTTTTTAACGGGGAATTCCGACTTAAGTCAAAATTCGGGTTACTTCGCCAGCGTAGGAACCGAACTCCGCCGTAACTTGAGGACTCCCTGTTCATGTTAGGCAAGAGTAGGGCTGGGCCAGGCCAGCGGCCCTAAGTCAAAATGCCAGGGCCGATTTTTTGGGTGTGTGTGTGTACCAGTCCAGCCCTTGGCAGTAGACTATAACAACACCAGTAGGAAGACTCTGACTTCAATTGAGTCTACCTCTATAACAACCCTCAGAACATGGTGATGATACCAGTTAATATACTGTGATAACATAAGTAAGAAGAATGGGATATTAAGTACAGACGCTCCCCAACTTACGAACGAGTCCGTTCCGAGCGGTCGTTCGTAAGGTGAATTTGTTCGTAAGTTGCTTCAGCGCTATATTTTGCTTCAGCGCTATATTTTGTATTCTAATTTATGTTTAAAGCCAATATAAGTATATTGAAGGTTTATATAAGTATGTTTAAGGCTTGTATACAAATAAACTGCATTGGTTTGTACTGAAAAAACTTTTAATAAAATGGAGAGAATACAGTACAGTACAGTACAGTACAGTACTGTACGTACAGTACAATGTTAGAGAGAGAGCGAGAGACACTTAATTAAGAACACTTAGGAAGAAGTTGAGGGTCGAGGAGACCCGTTTCGTCGACATTGAAGATCTGCTTAGCCGAATAGCCACCCTCGTCAATGATCTCCTTCAACACTTGGGGGAATCGCTCGGCAGCCTCTTTGTCCGCAGATGCTGCCTCTCCGGACACGGACACATGGTGGAGATTAGCCCTCTTTTTGAAACGACAAAACCACCCGTGGCTGGCAGAAAACGTTTCTTCGGCAGCGCTTTCCCCAGCCTTAGCCTTGACATCCTCAAAGATAGATTTGGCTTTCTCCTGAATGAGCATAAGGCTCAGAAGAATACGCCGCTGCTGCTGATCCTCGAGCCAAATGGTGAGAAGTTTCTCCATCTCTTCCATGAGTACGTAATGAGAAAAAAAATAGAGGAAGAGGAAGAGGAAGGTCGATGCTGGGTGAGCTCTCACAGCGTGGGTAAACTCTCACAGCGCCAAGCGTCGGTATTAGCGGCGGAAAGAAGCACTACACTCGGAAAAAGGCGCACAATACAAAATCTAACTCTTTCCGGACATTTTCCGACACACGCACAGAAATGTTCGTATGTACCGTTGTTCGTAACTCGAATGTTCGTAAGTAGGGGAGCGTCTGTAGTCCGTTATGACACCAGTAAGTAGCCAGTGACGACATCATTAAAAAGACTATGACATCAACAACGACCGTATTTTCATGACCATAAGGCATATATTAAAATGCGCAGTCTCAGTTACAGGTGGTATTTCTATATTTAACAGATACTTGAGGTGCACCATGGCGCAGGCACGGTAAAACATATGCTATCTTAAAACATACGGTAGCATGCTTTCACACTAATACATACTCGCACGCATGCTAGCACATGTTTTTAAAAAGGCAGCAGAGCAAAACTAGATTGTACTTTATTGAAGTATTTAACAATGTAAACAATCCATTCACTAACTATGGCTCTAATAAAGCGAATGCACCAAGACGTCCATCTGTGTCTTAATACAGGAAATGTGGTCCTGGTTGAGGACTGGCAGGCATGATAAGAACCCGAAAGACTCATCTAAAAGATGACGTAATCTTTCAGTTGAGTCTTTTGGGTTCTTATCTTAAATGCTTCCATACACAGTCAGTCAAGCGGAGCGCTTACTCAAGTCACACACAACATTTAAAGATTTTGGAACTCGGTGCACACATAGGGTGCACCTCATTATTATTTTTGAGAAAATTTAAGACTTTTAGGTGCGCCTTATAGTTGAAAATATGGTAGGCCCTTGTAAGACTATTGAGTAGAATGTGATAACAATCATAAGTAGTATTGTGTGATATCAATGTGTGGATAGTTATGATACCAGTACAGGTAATTAGACTTTGACGACACCTATCACTAGACTGTGACAATACCAGTTAATAGACAGTGACAACACCACCGACCCGTAAATGACTTTTTCATTATAATCAGGCTCTTTCCTCTGATTGGCTGGGAGAAATCACATTGGTGTGTGGCATCCATTTTGACACCAAATATGATTGCTGTTCAAATGGCTGCACACACTGCCACAGTCATTCTAAGGGAGTTTATATTTGTGCTGAGGGGAAAAAAACAAATACACAGCCAAATCAAAGCACTTGAAAAAAATATGATTTTGATTTTTTTATTTATTTTGTCCAAAATTACAAAATAGTCATTGAATGTGTAAGTGCTGGTGTCTTTGTATAGATTGAACATATCACTGTATTTTCCACTTGATGTCCGGAGGAGAAATTTTATGTCTTTACTCCACCTATACTCGACAGTGTACACTCATTAAAGCAAGTCCATATGATATAACACACACAAACACACACGCACAAGAGTGCTATCACTGCTTTGTGTTGACCGCAGGCGTGTGTTTATGGATCATAACTTGAATTTTGGCTCTGACAGAATCAAAGCAAGGAAATGAAGCACACCTCCTGGATACACACACGCATACCCACTTTGCGCGCCGCAGTGCTTTGTGGGTATTTAATGCTCGTGTTTTATGTCTCCACTGGGCTCTAGATTGGTCCTGCACACATTTTTATGACCTCCATGTCCGCATGTGAGTGTACTTGTGTGTCATCGGAAAAGTCATCAGATGAGGCCCTCGTTTCATCGTTCTCATCAGGCACTGTGTTAGACATTAGTAGTTTCACCATCTAATGAGATCCAATATAACTGCTGTTGATTATTCAAGCTACTAATAACATGTCTATTAGAGGTGGGAATCTTTGAATGTCTCACGATTCGATTCGATTCTGATTTTTGGGCCTGCGATTCAATTCAGAATCGATTTTCGATTAGGAACGATTTTTGATTCAAAATGATTTGATTGACAATGATTTTTGCTTCAATCTATAGATGTGCAAGGAATTGTAATGATCTACTCCAGTCTGACTCGCTAATGCTAATTAGCGCGCTACTCGCGGCACTTTTATCACTCAAAAGAACGACTCCACACTGGAAAAAAAATGTATTGCAATAACTTGATCGTGACTTTTTCCTTCTACTCTCTAATGTGGCTACAACTTAACAGTGTATTAGACCGCGTGGAACCACACTGCCCCTCAGTGGCCAAACCGGGTACAACATGAACAGCGCTCCAAATACGCACACACAGACAAAGGCAAGACAGTATAAAATAATTTAAATAAAATCGTTTTTGGGACATTTAAAATAGATTCTGAATCGTACTAAATGAGAATCGCAATTCTTATGAGAATCGATTTTTTGGGCACACCCCTAATGTCTATGCTTGTTTTGAGTTTTGACTGGCATTTATACAAATTAGGAGGTGTAACCGATATCAAAAGTAGAACATGCACTTCCTCTAATTATACAAGTGTGAATGATATTTGAGGACTTTTGTAACCAATGTGTGCCTTCACAAGAAAGCTGACTCAACACGAATGTCTAGTTTTGTTTTATTCTCAACTCGCAGGTGAGGTCACACACATCCGACGTGTGTGTGAGCGAGAGAGAAGTTTGCAGATGGCCTCGTGATATTACACGTTTATGTTGTATTATAAAAAAAATATTTTAAAAAAAGCCTAGGGAGTGCAAGAGGCGAGAGGCGAGTTCACAGCAAGCTGAAAGTGCAGCGTGTGAGGAAGGAACAGCCCTGAGAGGGGGAAACAGCCCAAAACACATGGGTCAAGACCCACACACAACACATACACTCACTCGCACACAGCGGATCTCAGTGGGAAAATACGTGACAGATTTTGTCTGACAGCAATGTCCTCTCACCCTCCTTTTTCCTTGACTCCTGTGTGTGTCTGTGTGAGTGTGTCCATGTTGTGTTGCATAACCTCAGTGTTAGCATATTCTAATTGTGAGAATACACACTTCTTTCACATTCTCCTAATCATTTTTTTAATTAACTTATTTTTTCCTATTCTATACTTCATCTCAACAATAATTCCACAGCATCTTAGTTCATCATTAGCTCTTCAGGATTCATGCGTAATTCCATCAATTCTCTAGCACCACGACAAGAGACAAAAAAACGAGTGATAGTCCACCTCCTGCGGTTGTCGCAGCCATCTCGTGTCATTCATTTGGTCGCTATGAGCGTCTGTGGACATGTTAAGTCTGCGTTATTAGCTTAAACGGGCGGCGACAGTGGCGCAGCATAACCTAGAGGGCCCGATTGTCACCATGGCCACCAGCGCTTTGACTTTAATTACTACTTTGTTGTCAAGCAGTTACATAGGTTACTACTTGTATTTTGTTCATTAAACACAACTAAATTAAGTTAATTGAACATTTGAAACAGCATCGGGTGAAGCTACTTAGCTCACTTACTAATTTCCATGCTAGCCGCAAAACATAGTTTTTTTTAAAATATCCTATTAAAACATTGTGTAAATGTGCTACTTAATAATACTTGTCTCAGGGTTGTTGCATTTCACATTACATGAGAATGTTGAACATTTTTGTAAAGGCATTCGATCACAAGCAAATGTTAGCCCTATGTCAGGTTAGGCATTAGTCTCTACCCAAATAAAAACAATTAGCTAGATGAATTAATAAATATATTGAAATATTATGACGTTGTCGCTACCCACTTCTTCTATTATTTAAGATATAAAGCAACAAAATGATATGCATGTAATGTGAAATCAGAGATAAAGATTCATTTTTCGATGCCTCGCAGAAAGCTAGCTTGCTAACGCTATGCTAACAACTGAACAGAAGGGGTGGGGGACTGGCATTAATTCAAAATATATTGTCAATCGGTTACTCACTACTTGTGTATATTGTTAATTAGACAAGACATTATTAAGTTAAAATAACTTGGGGATTCAGTTTTCTTTGTTTTCAGAGAAAGCAAGCTTTCTAACTTCTTTGCTAGTGACTTTACGATTACACTTTTTAAAATGTTTCAAAATGTGTTTGACTTGATTGTTACAGTTCACACTTCTCAACAATCTAACCACTAGCTTTATTTGCTTTGGTCGTGTTAAAATGTTTTAAAACGTTTTGTTTGTTTTTATTTAGCTTAATTACTACATTATTGTCAACCTTTTACCTGTTTCCTACTACTTGTGTATTGTTAAACACAACAAAAATAAATAAAGTTTTGTTTGTTGTCCTCACAGAATGCTAGCTCATTAACTTGCTAGTGACTAGCCAATTATCTTTCATCCTATTAAAATGTTTAAAACTTGTTACTTGGGCAATTGTTATGGGGTTGGTACGTAACGTTTGACATAACATGATGTCCTAAATTTAACTGTATTTTTAGCATTGACAGCATTACTCAATTGTTAGCATATGTTAGCTCATTAGCGCAGTAGCCCCTCTCCAAATAGACGCCGCACTTAAAATCGTATATACTGTATATACTGCGATGTGTTTGTGCAGAGGAGAAGCAGCAGGAGCAGAAGGAGGAGGAGATTGCGGAGGAAGAAGAGGCTCTGACAGGGAAGGACGAGGAGGAGAGGCGCATCGCCGAGATGGGTCGACCCATGCTGGGAGATCACGTCAAACTGGAGGTGGTCATTGAGGAGTCCTACGAGTTCAAGGTAAGGATGACTAAGTCATCAATGAGCACGGTCGGAATATTTACCGTACTTCCTTAAATGGTAGCCGCCGCTATAATTGACTTCATGACCCAAATAACAAGCAGGGGCATTGCTAACCTTATACAAATTCCTCTTTTTGTCATTTCAGGAAACAAACATTTTGTTTTTACATTGTTAGAAATACGGAATTATGACAATTATATTTTAAAAAATAAATAAATAAAAGAAGCCATGTCCAGAACATGATGTGGATAACTCAGGGATAGGCAAATTCGGTCCTAGAGAGCCGCAGTCCTGCATGTTTTTGGTGTCTCCTGCCTCCAACCCAGGTGTTTCAAATCATCAGCTCATAATTACGTTCTGCAGGAGCCTCTCAGCTGTGTTCGAGGAGGGAGACATCAAAAACATGCAGGATTGCGGCTCTCTAGAACCAAATTTGCCTTCCCATGGGTTATGTGAATATGTTTGGCAAAAAAGAGTGCTAAACTAACAGAAAAAGTAATTGCCATGGCAACACGCAGCAATGACGCCAGTGCGCTCCATGAAGTGGTGAGATGAGGTTGTTTGTTCCAATCTTGTGATGCCAGGGACTTTTTTGCTTCTGGCATAAAGTGCTTTGTGATTGTTGCATTTAAGACAATACACAACACACACACACACACACACACACACACACACACAGATACACATTCCACAATCACACAAAATGTCACAAAGCTTGAGGATGTATATGGGAAATAATTGCTCTACTCCCACGTACTCTTTAGACAAGTGTACACATAATCATGGCGTGTGTGTGTGTGTGTGTGTGTGTGTGTGTGTGTGTGTGTGTGTGTGTGTGTGCGCGTGTGTGTGTGTGTGTGTGTGTGTGTGTCAGAGTCAGACAGACAGAGAGACGGACAGAGAGCAGGAAAGACACACGAATAACAGCCATGATTGCTGACCTTATTCACCTGCCAAATAGTGCACCCACACATCCAACATGAATCACACGCTCTGTTACCATATCACACCACCCACATCTATCTATTACTGCCACTCACAGGACTGGGGTGGAACTGCATCTCTTATTTTGATTTACATTTCTCTCTGAATTGCCACAAACTCGAATACAAAAAGGGAAGCAAAATTCTTGCCTTTTCGTGTCTTCTAATCTCTCCTTCCAATTTAGGCTCATTTGAAGAACATTTTTGAAGGACCGAGATTGTAGTCTTCCACACACATACACACATCAGTGCTAATTAAGCGAGCGACGGGACTGTTATCCTCCTCCTTTCTTTGCACTTTAAAGGGAGAACCGGGTTGCTAATTGTGTTGAATGGATCATGGAGGGGGAAAGATAAAGCTTTGCACACACACAGAGGAACACACACATACATGCAAACAGAGGTGGGGGTTTTTTGTGTTCTTGCTGTTATGACTTGTGGCATAAATTATATTGCACCAAAGTCCAATAAAAAAAGGCACACATGAAACTTTGGGGATCTGCTGCCAATTATAGCAGAAAAGGGACAAGGAGAGGTGAAGAAAATTCATTCAGGAGCAACTTTTAAGAAATTTACTTTGTCTAAATTCAAGTTGTCATGACAATTGGGAGTCTGTGTGCAAGAAATTAATACATGTGATTAGATAATAACGTGAATGCCGCATAAAATACTGTACAGCAAATTCCAATTTAAAAAAAAAGAGACAATTTATAGCAAAGGAAACAACACAAGGAATTTATTTTTGTTATATACGCTGAAGGGTGTATGTAAAAAATCCATACTTTTGCGTGTCCAATAAATCAAGTGATGAGATCATTAATACATGTGATTAGATAATAACGTGAATGCCGCATGAAATACTGTACAGCAAATTCCAATTTAAAAAAAAGAGACAATTTATAGCAAAGGAAACAACACAAGGAATTTATTTTTGTTATATACGCTGAAGGGTGTATGTAAAAAATCCATACTTTTGCGTGTCCAATAAATCAAATGATGAGATAAGACATGAACAGAGTCCCTGCGCAGGATGATTTATTCCGGAGATCTCCAGTCACATCATTGAATCAAACTCAAACAGTTTCAGATCAATAATGCCCCTCCTCCTTCGAAGAGCCAGCTTTTTATTACAATCAAGTCTAAAAGAAAAATACCTCTTCCTCCTCCTCTCATGAATAAGTAAATATGTTATATAAGAGACGAAAACAGATTACAAAAACAGAATTCTCAGTTGCACCTGTGTTCAAGACAAAATATACTTTCAGGGCACTTCTCGTGCTTCTTCCCATAACAAAATCTCACAAACAAGTTGAACTGGACAGCTCCTAATGTAGTAGAGTTGTGGGAGTGCGCGCTCTCTCTCACGAAAGAATGTGTTTTCGCACAGAACACTGAGAAGGAACTTCTAGACCAAACAATGTGTACCAGCATAGTTTAAGGTCAAATTATACTGAGTTCAAACACTATTTTACCTACTTCACATCTATAAAACATTTCAACATGGTTAATATATGAAATAAAGAATTGAAAATGTTAATAATGTACAACAACGCCAACTTTCACTTTGGAAAGATTTACACACATTCCCCCAAATCTCCACTGGGGGTTTGGGATATGTTTTTCCAAATTGAACAGTTTGTGTACCACAGAATGAAGAAAATATATTTTTTCTTTTCATCTTTATCAGAATACAGTGGACAAACTTATAAAGAAGACCAATCTGGCTTTGCTGGTGGGGACTAACAGCTGGAGAGACCAGTTCATAGAGGCCATCACAGTGAGCGCAGGTACGACTCGCTAAGATGTTATATGTATTCATACCTACCCATTTTCTGCCTCTTTTTTTAAATAATACACCAATGATTTTCAAGTGCATTTGAATTGGCTGTTGATTGACAGATTGTCTTTTTGTAGGGCTCCATAATGTTGAAAGCAACAGCTTGGAAAAAGGCTGATGTTTGTACATGTATGTAAAGGTCAGGCCATCTGTCTACTTTGAGAGGTGACACTTCATCAAGTGTGCTTAGGATGTTGTTGCCTGGCAACCAGTAGAGAATTCAAAGAACCCTGGCCAAGCAATCATCTAATGTGATGATGATTGAGCCTTGGAGGTGCTTCTGGTGCATTTACATGTAATTGATGTGTTTCTATACATGCATATGATCGGACCCAACACAAAAGCTTCAAATGTTGCTTGTTCTCATTGTTTTGTTGTAGTGCTAATAAGTAGGGCTGTGTATCGATTCTAATTTCCTCAATCTATTTGATTTCAAGTTCTTCCATTTTGATTTTTTTTTTCTCCCCCGATTCGATTCACTTCACTTCAATCCAATATTGATTAACTAAGGAACATCAATTATCATCAATTATTCTGAAATATCGAGGACATGATAGACATTCAACAAACATTAAATTACAAATAAAATTTTGCAAAGACAGTCACCGGTTAAACGATAAATTAATCAAAGTAATATATGTAATATGTGTTATAAACATTTAAGTGCTACACAAATATTGACATCAGCAAGAATGAGGTGAAAACATTTCAGAATTTAAATTAGATAATTGTAAATATAAATAAAAAGTATGCTGAATTGCCTATCAATGATATCATTATCAATAGTTAGTATCACTCAATTGTCTAACAAGTGCACTAAGTCAGGTCTTTAATAAATGAAAGAAAAAAATGTTTTAATTAATGTGAACATTACATTTCAGGAAAACAGTAAGATACCAAAAAATTTGGCCTTTAAAATTACATTTTCTTATGAATTTATAGGAAAAAAATATGTTAAAATAATCGATTTATGGCTTTATGAATCAATATCAGGCTCGAAAAGGAAAACCGATTCTATATTTTTTTTTAACCCAGCCAGCCCTACTAACAAGCAATATATAAATCTAAATCGATGTACGTATATTTCAAATTGAGACCATAAAGTCTTATTGAATTCAACTAAGTATGACATTACGCAATGGTTTACTTTTTACCCTTTACTTTAAAATATCACTTCATCACCAAAACGTGTGCTGAAATAAAATTATTTAATACCTATTTATTTATGTATTTATTTATTTAGTTAGTTAACAAATCAAGTATGTAGTTTGTTTGGACGTTACAGTCCACTTGAATTGGAGCCAAGTCATGCAGTGACACTCCAGGTCCAGCAGATGGCGCTTTATATACTGTATATATTTTTTAGAGGAGTATTTTCTTCGCTTTTACGCCATTTTGGTTTGCTTGCATTGGAGCCAAAAGTGACCCTCAAGATCCAACAGATGGAGCTACAATATTCCCGCCACCTACAGGACTGGACTGTTGCCTGAGACATGTTAAGGATTGTTGTCCTTGTTTGAGGTCTGCTCTCTTAAATCCACATATAAGTGACATCTAATTGCTTCTCCAAGCCTTTCAAACCTAAAGCCAATTGGATTTAAGGTTGTTGTTGTTGAGATTCTGTGAGTTCCTCCCCTCATGTGGATTCCGCACCTCATTAGCTGCTTTAAGTGCAATGTGGGAGGTTAATTACCTTTTCCGGGACGGTTAAAGTGTCAAACTCAGCCAAGGCATCATGGCCGGGCCAGGGCCCTCCTCTCTGAGGTTGTATTTGGTAATTGATGGAAGACTTTGTGGAATAGATTGAGATGATCTGCCCATCACCTGTAGATGAAAGAGAAGAAAAGATCCGATCCTCAGGGATGTGTTCTTCGACCTCTCGTTTATCGAAATATAATGCTACTACGATTCCAGTCTTGTTCATTTAATGAATTAATCAACCAAGTGTTGAATTGTGGGAATGAAGCATTCCCACATATGTTATTGTGATTTTTATTCTCGACACTTTTTTGCTGCGTAACAACTCCCACATAATTCAATCCGTTCAAATTTCAACTTGCTTCAAAAATTCACACCTCCCAGGATATATATATATAATGATTAAATGCATGATAGTTTTCAGCATCAGATGACACTTTTCAAAATAAATACACAATTAGCCATGGTTTCAAACAAGTCATGTTAGCTCAGTGTTTGGAGCAATTGCTTTCCACCATGGAGCACCTGGGTCAAACCCCGCTTGGACCACATTTTCGTAATTCATCTTTCAATTTACTTCATAAGCACATGCTTTCAAATCTTGGCATTCAGCTTTTCAGCATTCCCACGCAATTTCTGCAGAAATTGCACTATGTCTAGTTAATTTAGTATTCACTTTTGTCCACGTCCACTATAGTTACAATATTCACGTCTCTGTGACTTGATTGACGAATGGCGTCCAATCAGTTAAATGAGTGGGTGTCACACGTGTTCACACAAAGGAGATGTTGAAGGGTTTCCAATCAGTCGGTGATGAGCCTTTCGGTAGGACAGGAGTATCATTCAACCATGCCACCCATCATATACAGTAAGTGGTGCCACCAAATATATGGTTGGTCCAAAATTGTCCTTTTTTTGTACAAATATGACTGACGCATGATGTCAGTTGTTTTTGCGGCATGATTGATTGACTGACTGCTCTTACTGATGAATGGCTGCTTTGTTTACTAGAAACAATCAGATTAATGGTACCTACAGTATTTATCTGGGGATTGTGTATGTGCGCATGTGTGCTAGAGGACACCTGACAGGAGTGGCGTCACATGAATATAAACATGAGCATGTCAGCACAAGTCAGATGCACACACACACGCGCAGTAGAGGGCTGCTGTCATACAGATGCAGCTCGTGTTTGTGCTTTAAATTGGAGCTGCCAAGCCATCTCGGAAAACAATCAGAATTTCAGATGAGCAGATACTGAATATAAAATAAAAATAAAATTAAAATAAACATTGCTACAAGTTTGAGATGTTTAAAGCTTAAAAAGTAAAACAATATTCATATAAAAAAAATCATGTGAAAATAAATGTAAAGCATTATAAAATAATAGAGTATATTTAGTGAAATGTGCGCAGTAATTAAGATCATCACACATTCAAATCAACCTTTTTAATACATTCTAGCCAATCAGATCATATTCCACTCTATTTTGGTGCTTCCCAGTGGACAGGCGCACCCTTATAATTAACACACAGAGGTACTGGGGGGGCTGACCTTCTACTGGCCATTTAATACATACTTAATGAGTAGATTAGCCACTGTGTGCTGACCCTTTGAAAAAGGAAACATTTATTTTTAACCACATAAAAGTCTCAATGATTTTGCTGTCTAAAGCGAAGGAACAACGTGGTGTAGGTGGAGGAAGTTAAGTAACAGTATGTTCCGTGATGGCACAAATGCTCAGAGCAGCATTATTCTGATGAATAGCTATATGCTACGTCACATGTATCACGAAAGCAAACATCCATTAAAAATGATAGAAATAAAGAAAGAATAAACATATTTTTATTCATTTAATTGTTCAAGGGGCATTTTTAAATATCTTCATTTTAATTTATATTAGAGTTATTATTTTTGATTGCCATTGCATTTGCATTATTATTATTTAATTAATTTTAGTAGTCTACCATTATTTTACATTTACTTATGTACTTATGATACTTATTAATTTATTTTGTATTATTTTGGTTTATCAGTCTTTACTACATTTATTCCACATAAAGCACTCTGTATGCAGTGATGGTTGTTTTAAAGTGCTTTATAAATAAAGTTGAGTTGAGTATTTTTCACTCGCTTTTTAGAAACCTTTTTTTATGTTTTTGTATTTTAATATTGTATTATTTTGGTAACTTATTCCAATTATTAATTAAAAATATAGATTTAAATGTATTTTATGTTCTGTTATTTGTATTTATTTTTACTTCTGTATTATTAAATTCTTATTTTAGTGTCAGCTTTTTAATATATTTTCTATCAATTTCTTTAATGTTACATTCATTATAATTATTATTATTATTAATGGTATTTTTCTTAATATTTTTCATATATTTTAATATTAATACTGTATTATTTATAGCACGTTCCTTTTTTAATAAACACAGTGGTATTATTATTGTACTTTTATTATTATGCTAGTATATTAAAATAATTTAATTGTATTATTTAATATTTGATTCAAAATGTATGTATTTTAATATTTTTATCATTTTTATATGTAATTTTTTATTATTATTTTGTAGTTTTTAAATTGATTTTATTTATGTTAATTTAATTGTATTTAATCTCATTAAACCTTAAATTATTATTTACATTACCCACATATTTATTGCGTTTTTTTTTTTCTTCAAATGAAAACATTATTATACCTTGTATTTATACAATATTTGTCTCCTTCAACTTTTCTCTGTCCTTTTCTGCATGCGTCCAGGCGAGGATGACGATGATGACGAGTGCGGCGAGGAGAAGCTGCCGTCATGCTTCGACTACGTCATGCACTTCCTCACCGTCTTCTGGAAAGTCCTGTTTGCCTTCGTACCGCCCACCGAGTACTGGAACGGCTGGGCGTGCTTCGTCGTGTCCATCTGCATGATCGGGCTGCTCACCGCCGTCATAGGTACGTCACCACGCCATGTATATGTGTATGTATACTGAGTGTGTGTCCAAATGTTACACTTCCACGTGAATGTGTGGTTACAGGCGACCTGGCGTGTCACTTTGGCTGCACTGTGGGCCTGAAGGACTCGGTCACAGCGGTGGTCTTTGTTGCGTTGGGAACGTCGGTACCAGGTGAGCTACAATGACTGATGCTATTTGTTAACCTGTCTGGGGCAATTCGCATTATGTGTTAGCATGAAACTCGCAGATTTTATGGAAAAGTTATGCAGCTGTTTTAAATACACATGTAATTATTTGTGTTCTACAAGTATGTTTAATCCTAAAGTAAGCTTCAACTGAGAGTGGCAATGAAAAGCTCAAGAATTAGAAAAATTGTTCATTATTTGCAAAACTTGTCAATTAGCCCAATAATGGCTTGTGTCTCAATAAACTCACAAAACTATTAAACAAAAATGATTTTAAAATTATTCATTTAAATACCACTAAGTTCAAGCAAACCATATAATTGCATTCCCAAATATGTCAGCTAGCATAATGCTAACATATATGCAAAATGCTATAGACGTGCTAATGTGAATTAGCATAGGTCTTGCAGTGAACATGGACCAGCAACACATACAAACAGAACATACAATACTCACAATAATGACTTGCTGAAACTTCTTTGGAACCTTCTCTGCCTCTTCTTCTTGTACTTCATTATGCTACATATTTTTCAGTGGAGCTCAGTACTGCACTGTATGTTGTGTTACTACACTTAAAGGCGCACAATTAATACTTGCCTGTATACTGTAAAATCCCATAAAAAATGTTCGCTTAAAAATCCGTGATGACCCACGACAGAGTGGGAGTTGACGCTTTTGGATGTTTTTCCCATTTCGCCTTTCACAGGGCCTTTACGAGCACAAAACCCCCTCAGGGTCTCTCATTTAGGAGATTTGTGTTATATTGCATAACATTTGCAATTCAGCGCGGCCATTTCGTGCAAGAGATTTATTCCTCCCATTTCCTTTCTGCACATTTTCGACTGGGGGAAGAAAAAAGCAAGGCCGTGCTGCAATGACGCTGCAGTAAATGATTTATTACTAAAGCAGCCTCTTAAAAACAATCAGTCACTTGGGGAGGGGGGGCAGGATGAAGTAGGGAATCTGGGGTATTTGGAGTTCGATAAATACATTGAATCAATTTTTATCACAAAGATGGCGCCATGCCTTTGATTCTTGAAGAACTGAAGACCTCTACTGTACGCGTGAAAGTTAAACCAAGCGGCTTAAAGGGATACTTGACTCGAGCCATTTCCAGCAGTAAAAAGCTAATATTTTGTCCAGAATTAATTTGATAACTTCATTATTTTTAGCATACAATTAATACCTTTAAAAATATTTTTTTCCCACTTGCTGTTGACTGAAGATGACATCACCTGTGCTGAGGAAGTCGGTAAAGACCAATCATGGTTCAGTTTGCTGACCAAACCCAGAAAACAGGTGAGCCATGATTGGTCGTTACCTATTATCCTTTTGAATGGGCTGTGGTGAGAATTAAAATAGGGGGAAAAAATGCCTATTTAACTCATTCACTCCCAGCCATTTTCACTGAAGCAACCCCCTTCGCCCCTGGCTGTTTTACTGGATTTTGACTGATTTTGCAATTCCCACAGAATATTGTGTTCTTTTGCTATGAAAACATGGAACCAAAAGAACCAAAGAACTACCAAAAGAACTCTCTTCATCAGGAAAAAATATATATACAGACGCTCCCCTACTTACGAACATTCGAGTTACGAACAACGGTACATACGAACATTTCTGCGCGTACAGTATGTCGAAAAATGTTCGGGAAGAGATTCTGTAAGTTAGATTTTGTATTGCGCGTAGTGCTTCTTTCCGCCGCTAATGCCGACGCTTGGCGCTGTGAGAGCTCATTGGAGGCTCAGCAACGTGTCGAGGAGGAGGAGGAAGAAACGCCGGTCCCCATGAAGGAGGAAATAACTTTTGAAGCCGATTCCAGCGACGACGAAGAATCTCTCATGATATAAAATCCTCCTCCTCCTCCTCCTCCATCATCTCCTTAAGCATCGAGTACATCTTCCAAAAGTAAGTTAAACTTCATTTTATTTATCTTATTACGTACATGTACATACTGTGTGTGTCTCTCGCTCTCTCTCTCTAACATACGTAGTACAGTACTGTACGTATTCTCTTTAAACATAAATTATAATACAAAATATAGCACTGAAGCAACTTACGAACAAATTCACCTTACGAACGATCGTCCGGAACGTAACTCGTTCGTAAGGTGGGGAGCGTCTGTATATTTCTAACTGTTTCCGTTTTGCAGCAATAAACATTAGAGTATAGCTAAGTTTCATCATTATTCACAAATTTGTTCAGAACTGTGGGTAAATTAGCTTTTTTTAACATGGCCCTGGTTGATCTCTTGCTCTGTTGCCACCTGCTGGCCGTTTTTGTAATAACTGCAATTTCCTAAACCATTCTCTGCAGTTGAGAGGCTGCATCACAGCCTTCTGTATGCGCTAGCATAAAAAAAACATAAAAAACGTATAAATACGTCTTTAGGACACTTAAAACATTTTAAACAAATGCGTTAAACATTGACCTGAAAAAAGTCATGACTTGACGATGAGTTTACCTAATTTGTCAATCAAGGGAGTTTGCTAACATGCCTAAACAGGCTGCGGTAGAAATAAGAAAATTTACCTTTTAAAAGTAAACGTAATTTTTTCTGATTTATTGATCCAAGTGACAGAAAATCTGCTTTTGAGAAAATATTAAACATATATATTCTCAATTTATCAAGGAAAGTACAGTAGTTTTAATGTCTGAATGGGCCACAATGGAAATCAAAATCAAACTCGTGTAAACAGAAGTTAGCGCATCCATATATTGGCAAACCTCCTCAAAAGTATTAATGGCTCCTGAATTTCACAAATGTATTGATTTAGGAAATAGGCTACATCGGAAACCAAAACCGGAAGTGTATGTGAAACGTGGAAACAGAAGCTGGCTTCAACAGACAACCCCCCAAGCTATACTGTTTAACACAGGTTTTAATACACACACACAGACAATCTTTCCCAAGCATCATACATGTGGACAAACACCTGTGAAGCGGTGATTACACACCACCGCCACCACAGTGTGTTATTACCATGCGACTATTTGTCATGTCAGTATCAGGCGGCCTTACAAAGCATTAACATGATGATGAATGAGAGCGCGATGCACAAAATGGAAGCAAAGCAAGCAGCCCTTCTAACCTTTCAGCCTTATTAACACACACAAAGAGTTGCCACCAAACAGACCTGCAGTTATTTGGCTTTTGCAGTTCATAAATCCCATCTAGCTCCGCGGTTTCCGTGACGATTAACCTTGTTTACCACAGTTACCCCCACCAAGACACACACACAGAAAACAATATGCAGGTAACTGCTTGCAAGGAAGTAAAAACTATGGTTGTAAACACCTAAGATGCATCATTTCACAAGTTTAATTCGTTTTCACTGCCAAGTGAAACTCATTTAAACAGCAGGAAGTGTTGACAAAGTAGTATGCACTCAAGCCGCTTGATGCTACGCTTAGCAACATATCCAATCATTTCTAGCCAGCGCAGCGTAGATTGGAAGTGAAGCGTGGATGGCAGAGTCCATTACGTTGATTCACATTGACCTTTTCAAGTTGCCCAAAAAAAAGGAAAAACGCTTTGGGCCACTCAAGACATTCATGAACATTTTTAGTTTCAGACACTTTCAGATCCCAAGATGACACAAATGAACCTCAACTGAACTAAATGAGCAACATACAACATTTGTGCTATTGGACAAATTACAGTAAATTCCTCTTAAAGTGCTTTAATGCGGAATCATTCAAGTTCCGCTACAAGACTGTATTAAAATGAAAACACCTGTCATGAATATGACAAGAGACCATCCGGTACCATTCTTTCATTTTCTCATCCATTCACGTTCTTTAACATAGTTTTCCAACCTTTCCTACCACAACAGAATAATATTTACTATGGCCTCTCCAAGACCTTTGAAAAACCGTTGAGGAGGATGATGTAACCACAATTTGTTTTTTTGTTTTTTTACATATTTGTCGGGATGTATGATTTCCTTTCATTTTGTTTTGTTTCATGTTTTGTCCAATTTTCATGTGTCCCATGTTCATGTGTTGTCTGCTCATTTGGTAATCAAAGCATAGCCACCTGTTCTCATCAGCCAATCAGCACCTTCCAGCCGCTCAAGTATCGTCCAGGTGTCTTTCATTGTGTCATTAATGTGTTTGTATTTAGGCCCCAACCACACGAAAACTTCAATGTATCCACACAAGTTTCTTACCGTTTGGGCAGTTTATCCACACGGCGGCAAGCTTGAAACCGATCACTTTTGGAACCGGGCTCCAGAGTGGAAAGATTTCAAAACGTGCTCCGTACGTTCCAATGTGGACACCATATGTGGCATACTCCTCCAGTTTGATGACGTATGCTCCATTTCTCACGTGACTGCCCGCAAACCGCCAGTCTGTCAACAACGGCGGATAGCCACGTTGTAGACGTTTTGCACAACCTCCTTAGCTTTTACAGCAAAATATTTTGTGTGATGTTGTTGTACTGGAATCACCCGCCATTGTCACTTCTCATGTGTTCGTCTCACTGATCTGTATATACTACTGGATAGCCGATAGCCCATACACGCCTGTGCAAGCCGTTGAAGCGGCAGGGCGGCCATCTTACTCCTTCCATCTCGTTAGCAGACTACCGTAAATGTACAGATTAGACATGTACAGCTCGTAGGCTAGTAAATATAGATACATATATATTTATTTATTTATATTAGGGATGCACGATAATATCAGTGGCCGATAATTATCGGCAATTAGCAACCAATTTGACGTCATACAGATAAACCAGATAATAAAGAAATCCACTGATAATAATAGACATGGTCCGTCTATTGTGGTTGTAGCTTAAGTTGCGCCCAACTCCTCAACCCCTCCCCTCTCCTTTGGTAGTGTTGCATATTTGTGATGTCATAATGCGCACGACCTTGTGTTCACAGAAGATGCATCATGGCGCCATGGCAGGCGCCAATGTGGGCTTTCTTTTCTGTGTTGCATTTTTAAAACATGACTGTTTTGTTTTGGCAAACTCAAAATGAGTAACTGGTTGTCTTTGAAGCAGATATATAAATAAAATGCTGCTTCATGGTTCTTTACACATTTCAATGTATTTGTACACGTTAGGACTTGAAAGTATAATTGTATTCAAGTTCATTTTGCAAACAATTATCGGCTTACTTATCGGTTATCGACATCGGCACTTCCTAAATTATTGGTTTATCGGTATCGGTTGAAAATAGCATTATCGTGCATCCCTAATATATATATATACTGTATATATATACTGTGTATATATATATATATATATATATATATATATATATATATACATATATATATATATATATATATATATATACAGTATATGTCTTTATATTTTAATACTGTAAATGTATAGGATCATATGCCGTTTATTGGGAGGAGTAATATGGTGGCCTCGAGGCTTAAAATGTCTTGGCCTATCGGCTATTTAGATCAGTGGTTCGTTGTCTTGGTTTCCGTTAACTCCCTGTGGCTGCGCTAAAGCGCCACTCCAGACTTGGCATATACATTACAGCCATTAAACGTCCTCAGCATCTTCTTTTGGACACTCGCATGTCTTGAAATGTTTCTGTGTGTACAAGATTCTTTTGAGGAATGAAGCCGCTTCCGGGTGGACAGGGCGGGGCCTTAGTTCCTTGGTTTGTTCAGTCTCTGTTAGTTCATTGTTGTTGTGTCTCACGTCATGTCAAGTTTTCTCTCTGATTTGTAGCGGTGTTTTGTATATCTGTGTTACTTTGATATTGTTTTTTTGCCACCTTTTTTGCCTTTTCATTTTTTGAAATTGAATTATTTTTTTAAGTTCCTTTTCCAATGTCAATGCAAAACCCCTCAAACTTGACAGTATTAAAGACTTTTTGCCTTGTCGAGGGGCACGTGTGACCTCAGACTTTAATGTAGACAATTAGCATGGCTGCTGTATGCTACAGTTTTAATTAATCACAGCATAGTAAATCAGCATTTTTTTAAGCGATGTGAATTAGTATAAGATATAATACCAACTTTGAGACCAGCAGTGATTTTGTAGATGCGAGGATTCCACCCTACAGTGACGATATATTATTCAATACATTTTAAATGTGTTACCAACTGCTTTGTTTTGTTTGATTTGTTTGATTTCGATACAGTATGACTTCTAAAGGCACCCAAAAAGTTGGGAACCACAGCTACAAACAATTCAGTAGAGTTCTGTAGCAGAAGTTGAAACTGTCCGCATTGAAGCATTTCATAATCTGGCTGCTTGTTGTTGAGGTATTGTAATTTACTGTCGTAAACGCCCCAAAATCCTCTGAAGCTCAAGAATAAAATCTGAAAAGATGTATTGTTGGGAGTCTTTACTCATGGGGGCAACGCATGAGTTGATCACTTGATCGTGCCCCAGAGGGAAGTAACTTGTTGAAGAAACTCTCTTCAATCGTCCTTCCTCCTGAGGGGAGGAGGAAATGAAGGAAATTTAGCAGATTGTTGTTAGCGAAGCGTCACTCCCTAAGGGCAGCTTCTCTTCAGGAGAAAGGGCGGAGTTTTGATTGACATCATGGCGCTGGGGAACTACGCTCATCGCTGAACATTGGTGCAAAAGATGGGATGCGATGCACACACAGGACTTTGAAGGAAGTGACGCTTCAAAATGGAGGCAGGTGGTGTGCATACACACACGAGTGCACACACACGAGAGAGAGGGAGCATAAGGTCCTTGAAGCTTTATGGCAAGTTGGGAGATTTATCTTTGCAGGCCTTTTTTCTTTGGCCCATTGCCTCTCAACCCTTCTGCACCTCCAACTCCTTTGGGTGCTCACATCATCCTCTTTCTTTCTTTCTTTCTTCCCACCATCATCCGTTTTGGCTGACATTTCAAGGAAAAGCATCACTTCTTCTTTGCACTCTTCCTCTCCTTGATAGCCTTCATTTGCGAACTTGTGAAAGAGTCACTAATGAAGAGGAGGTGCTGACCTGTGACTGCCTGCTTGCTGATGTTTTGGAGTACAACTTTCTCTCAGGGAAAATGTTGAGACAGTTCACAGAGTTGTTGAACAAGTTGGACATTTTTTTCAGGATTAATGGCATTAATAGGTATTAAATCTGATTTCCAGAAGCATTCATTAAATTAAAACATCATTGGTAAGCTGCCGGTTAGCAGTTAGCACCGAGCTATGTTGCTGCAGCTCACTGCATGGGCACTCCCACACCCTTTGAGAGCCAAGAGCCCAGTGTATGCCCGGTTTGTCACTTGGAATAACTCCAAGTCACTTTGCACTTTTGACAACAGGTGTATTTTATTCAGCAACTCCTGAAGATTGTTCATGTAACATCATCGGTGTTATTTCTGGCTTGTTTCCAGGAAAGCTGTATCACTAATGAGAACGTGCATCAGTATAAAACGTAACTACATAAAGGCATACAACGTTGTACTGGACAAAGGTGTCACTATAACACAATGTAGCAATAATAAATATGATGAAATGTATATGTGGAGACTGTGGACTAGTTTTAATTTACAATGAAATAAATGAGTACGTGTCCACAAAATCATTCATATTGAAAATAAAAATGTATTATTCCTGCCACCAATGTCCAACATGAAACACTAATGCCACCTGCAACCAATTTTCAACTTTTTGAATATGAATTCAGTCTAATACATTTTGTTAATTTGATTGGCCTGTGATGTGACGTAACGGTCAATTTCCCAGTTTGGTTATTTTATATTCAGGCAAAATAAATGTGACAAAAGCTTTCAAGTAGATTTTATGGACAATGAAAGTGTCATGTCATTTGAGTTGGGTAGGCTCTGTATGGATGGTCCTTACTTGTGTGTTTTATTATAATGTGTGATATCTCTGCAACTATGTTACATGTATCGCTTATGATAACTTAATATGATGACTGAATATTCTGTATTTATTTTTATCCATGGAGGATTACGAGTAAAAACTAGTGATAAGCAAATTACGGCATATTTCCGTGTCTTTTATGTATAGAGTTATCTGAATATTCTGAACATTAATGTGCACTCTCCCATCAGAATTTTAGTGCTTGATGCCTTGTGTGTGTTTCCCTCACAGACACTTTTGCCAGCAAGGTGGCGGCCATCCAGGATCAGTATGCCGACGCCTCCATTGGCAACGTGACAGGCTCTAATGCTGTCAATGTGTTCCTGGGCATTGGGGTGAGTACCTTGTTTGAGAACAGAGAATCAACTTCATTGGTCAAATATGTTAAAAACACTCAAGGAATTTGTATCTGGTAATTGAAGCCACTCTAGCATTATCGCAAGCTACTACAACAAAATGACAATGGCCAGAGTTGTTAAACAATGTAAGGATATGACTGTTTTTATTTAGCTTTTGCTAAACTACTGAATGGATTTTTGTGTCTGAAACCCTTAAAATATCGCAAAAATGTAATATAGATGCTGGAATAATATTAAAAACTACCCATCCACATACCTGTCAACCTCTGCCGATAACTGCCCTTATAAATGATTATGATTCCCCTTACAAACCCCAAAAAAACCTTACAAACACCGTACGACGCATGTTTACTCGTGGTAACCAGACAGTGTAATAGAAATAACAAAGGTAATTTGCATACAAAGTCTTTTATTCAATTTAAAAAGTTTACAATGCAATAAACTGTGCCTTCAGTGCTTCCTATTGTAAGCCAATGTGCATGATTTAGCAGACTTTATCTGCTCTAATGAGGGTCTCACTTGTGAGCAACAGTTGTCACAGTTCAATTTCATCTGTAATAAAGAAGTAAGAGTGTCTGTTCCCATTGTCTTTCTGTACTCTGTATGAATTTTCCTCACATGGCTGAAAACCCGCTCGCTATCAGCATTACTGTGAGGAAGGCTGAGTAAAATTAGATACATCTTTCTCATCAGTGGAAAGCGATCCAGCCCCAAACCAGTTTTCATTTTGAACACATGAGGCCAAAATGTCTCTGGACGAATTGGTTGTCCATCCTGACTTTTCTGAGGGAGAAGATCATCAGGTATTAGTTGATAGTCTTCCCATTCATCTTTTAATTGTTCCTGATCAAAGTCTGGTGTAAACCTGTTTGCAAGCTTAACAATACTTGTGTAATCCAACATCTCTCTCTTTCTTGGGTCCAACACCACCAAGTCACTCAGTATTGTATTCTCAAATGGAAATTTTTGTATCATTTTAGTTACAACAGCCTCGTAGAAGGAGCGAACAGAGGGAAAAAAAGTTGCTTGCATGGCTGGCGTGATGCTTTGCCTGATTTCATCCTCCTCATTGGTGTCTTGGAAGAGGGCCCTGGTGCCCAAGCCAACAGCAAGCCTGCTATCTTCATGCTGCAGGCATCTGTTTGTATAATCAACTGCCAGCAGGCTATCAGCAGATTTGACATGTTCCATTTGCACAAATTTCACCAAGAGTTTCTTTAAGAGTCTTTCCATTTCTGGTAGCAAATCTCCAATCATACATGCCTCTGTTTGGAACACAATATTGAATTGATTTATTTGAGGCAGGATGAAGCTGAGGAAGTGGAGTGTGAGGAGAGTAACAGGGTCTTGAAGTCGATCATGGATGCTTTTCACTTTACCTGCCCTTTCAACATCCGCATGGCTAGCGAAGTAGCTTTTGAGTGCTTCGTACTGAGACAATGTTCTTTCAACCACTTTTTGCAGAGACAACCATCGTGTCGGACAATGCTTTAGGATTTTTTCTTGCTCGGAATTTGTAAAGTCCTGAAACTCTTTAAAATCCTCAATTCGTTTGGAACTATTTTTAAAAAAATAAAATATATCCACCAGCAAGTCATCTATGTTTACTGGCAATGTCTTCAGTCCATCTTTGACACACAGATTGCCAAGATGACAAATGCATCCAACATTAAAAACAGCCCCATTTTTTTCTTTTATCCTAGACAAGACAGAGTTTTTCTTTCCAACCATGGTGTTGCAATTGTCGCTTGCAAATCCCACAACGTTACTCCATGGAATGTCATTTTCTTGTAAAATGTTGTCAATAACGGCAAAGATTGATGCTGCTGTGCCTGATGCCAACTCTGGTAAATCGAGGAGTCTGGTATTTGTGTTCTCCCCATCAAAGAAGTGAGCTAACACAACAAGTCGCTTTTTGGTAGTACGATCATTGCTTTCATCAATCATGAGGGTAAATGGGTGAGTTCTGCAGTACTGAATGACGTCTTGGGTGTAGCCACGTGCAAGGCTCTCCTTAACAATCATCGTAGCCTTGGTCCTCCGACATGCAAACTCTTGCAAAAATATAATATTAAAATATAAAATTTAAATTTTTGACACGGTGCCATAAATGCTGATTCATTGTAGATATGAATGATAATAATAATAATAATAATAATAATAAATTACCTTAGCTGTCTGTGAATCCGGAAACATAACTTTCACCAAATCCGAGAAGTGGTCCGCAGCTGTGAAAGCAATGTTGTGCTCAGCAAGAAAATGTCAGAAGAGAATTTCCGCATTTGTCGTTTTGTGGGATGCTGCAGGATTTGCGGTAGAGACGAAGTGCTTGGTTAATGGGACATGTGAATTGTTTTTCTTCACATTCTCCACGTGTCCGGCAGTTTTAAAGTGGCTCTTCAGATCGTAAAATCCACTCGCAGCAACTTTCACGTCTTTATTGCAAGGGACACAGAATGAGAATTGAGTGCCTCTTAACGATGCTTTAATCCAGCCAGCATATTCACCTTGAAGTAACTCCCATTCTTTCTGGTGTCGACCCGATCCTTGAGTTCTTCGTTTCTTCCTAGGTGGCTCCTCCATGCTTGCTTCCACGATATTTACTCTATGTATATCTACGCATGCGCATGTCAGCGCATTTTTTTTTCCCCGTACAAAAGTCGGTGTACGGCGTACATGATTTGAAATGGTAAAAAAATGTATAAAATACGTATAAAACGTACAAGTTGACAGGTATGCATCCATCCAATATCTGAACCGCTTAGACACTTGCAAATTCTGGAGAAATTGTATATGAATGCTGAAATGCTGAATCCCAAAATATGGATGCATGCGGATTGATGTTGAATGATATGGAATAACGTTGGGAAAACTATAATTTTTTGGAATGAGAAAAATAATAGCCCGCAAGGCGTGATTTTTGGGAATATGTTGAAATTGGAATGATGTGAATCTGATGAATTATGTGGAAGTAGATGAATGTGAAAATAATTGGCGGAAGAAACATAGTAAGCTTTCACACAATTAAAGCAAAGTGTGTATTGTAGCTAAATTAAACACATGGCTTATCTTCTGGAGAGTTGTAGGCAGTGAGTGTAAGTGTGAATGTGGGACACAACATGTGGTATTTTGCAGGGCCCGTTAACCACCACACAGGGACCCGCTGTGCTTGAATGCGACAAAAGTACAATACACGCTAACTTGCCTTAATGGACCAAACACAGTATATTGGGACAACTTGAAAAGGACCATGAGATGCCAGAGATATATATGCGTACTGCCGAACAAGTGTTGGTACGCTAGCTGTCAAGTTTAGTTGCATTCACCCTGTTTTACTACAGTCGACCAGGTTTCTTATCCGCCCCATGCTGTAGCATTTTTTTTTTTTTATTGAGCAACCAATACAATCACGATTTTGGCCATCCTATTCTCCGGTGTTGTTTCACGACCATTCTGTCTGTTCTTTTTGAAGAACTAGATTCTAAAGGTTTTTGTTGTGTTACAGGTGGCATGGTCTATCGCCGCCATCTACCACCAGAGCAACGGCAACACCTTCCGCGTGGACCCTGGCAAGCTGGCCTTCTCCGTCACGCTCTTCACCATCTTTGCCTTCATCTGCGTCGCCATGCTGATGTACCGGCGGCGGCCCGAGATCGGCGGCGAGCTGGGCGGGCCGCGGACTGCCAAAGCCCTGACCACCATGCTGTTCATCAGTCTCTGGCTCCTCTACATCCTCTTCTCCTCACTGGAGGCCTACTGCCACATTCAGGGCTTCTAGGATGGTGAAATCTGATCCAGGAGGGGATTTATGGGGGAAGTCAAGGTAGCCCACTCAGTCTATCATTCCCTCCCTTTTTGCGGATTGACTGATGAGTGAATGGATGAAGGAGTGAAGGATGCACCAGTGCATCTAAAAACACAAGCGAAGGAAATGTGGACATGGAATCATAAGAACTATTTGAATGCATTTCTTAACTTAAAACAAAAGCCACTAAAAAACGGTCTTAAATTTGGCGTCCGTAGATCTCGCACACCTGGTAGAATTTTAAAGTGGTGCAACCAAGACTGATTCGTTGTGTTTGTGAGTCCATGCATGAGCGGATGATACTGACAAAACGACCACAGGAGAGCCAGTATGTGTGTGTGTGTGTGTGTGTGTGTGTGTGTGTGTGTGTGTGTGTGTGTGTGTGTGCGCGCGCGCGCGCGTGCGTGCGTGCGTGCGTGCGCGTGCGTGCGTGCGTGCGTGCGTGCGTGTGTCATCACTGCTGCTTAGGGACTCAAGTACTGAGTAGTCAAGTACTGTGAAAACAAACAACATAACAAAAACTCGCCTTTGTTTTTTCTGCGAGACTGAAAATGCTTTCGTTAAGTATTCAATCTATTTTTTTTTTCATTGGCCTGTAGAAACGCTGAGTCGTCGTCCACGAGATGTAAATAAAGCCACACTTACATGCGAGTTGGTTTTTTTGCGGCTCACAGCGAATGTTTTTCCCGGTTGCACTCTCCTGGATGTCTTTTCTGTTGCTTTATACTGTAGAAGGCGGTTATGAAAACTCGTGCTTATACCTTTAATAAGGCCTTGTCTGATCAGACAAACTGGCCGCCGTACCGTTTAAAACTGTTAAGAGTATTATGAGTGAATATATATATATATAAATATATAAATATAGATTAATTTTATGTTTGTTTTCCACCAATGTAGATGTAAAAAAAACAACCTAAGGTACCACCCTCAGTGAAACTTCATTTTCTGATGCCTCGCTCCCATTTAGTTTCATTTCACATTTTCTGTGTCTTAAACCACACCCCCACAAAACTCTTGAACTATGTCGGTGGACCATTCCAAATCCTTAAGGGCTGATCTACATTTAGGATCGCTAATCCTCAACCCTAACTTGTCACCTTGCTTGGAGTTTTGTCTTTAGGATACACAGTTAAACCTGACAACAATATGTCAAATTGATGTTGCATGAGATGGGACAGCCCTCGTAAAACCGTCTGATTTCCACCTGTTGAGAGTGGATGAAAAGTGTTCTGTGATTCTTGATTCTTGGGGTATTTTGACTGAGCAAAATGTATTCAGAGACCTGGGAGCTGTTTAATTTGTGGGGTATAATATAGGCATAATATGTCTCTTTAAAAATCCCTGTAAAGTGAAAATATGTCTAGTAAATCTGACACACCACTGAGAAAACTTAACAACCCTGACAAATTTTAATGATTTTTTTTTTTGTATTAACTCACCAAATATAGGAAATGAGGTATCAAAATGTTGCAAAAAATCTCAAGTATTGTGGGATAGATCAGCTGTCAATCAAATTCCATTACTAGTCCTGGAAAATGGATGCTACTTTGCATAGTATCTTTCTTTTGCCTACATGTCCACTTAAACCCTCCTGGTGACTGGAATATATCCTACCGGGTCATTGCAGGGCACTTCCACACAGCAACTACAAGGCAGCCACTTAAAAGAAATGTTATCCCCGTCCTCACTCTTCCGTCTTTCCCTGGGTGACATATGCACACTCACAGCCAGCAACAAGGCACTCTAAAGTTGCCATGCCAGCGGGTTATAAAAGGAGAAGATGCATTTTCTGGATATAGCTAACCGTACATTGCAATCCTACTGTCTAACCTCTGTTGTAAGTTACTTTTCTTCTTTGTGGCATGCCTCTTTCAACGCTATGGCAAAAAAAGTAATTTTCCTGGGTCGTCTGACATGAAAATTTATTAGTGAGTAGAGTTTCACAGTTGTATAGGAATAAAAACTTCAATAAAGTCGCCCTTGTATTGTGTAGGACTTTAGGTAGCCCCACATTTGGCGCCACATGTCGGGGAAAGGGCGACTCATGCCTTTACGTTTTAGCCATGCCCAAAAATCTGAAAAACTGAAATGGTGGAAAAACGGTTTAACTCTAGATCTCCACAACTGAGTCCTACATTATTCTGTCTTTGCATGTTTTCAGCAATTACCTTCAAACGTGTATTTAGATACAAATCTCTGTAATTGCTTTTCAGGGTCTTTAAAAGGTGAATGAAAATATTTGTAATCAATCTTGTGGCAGAAACTAATGATGCCAAAGTCTTACGATTTGGGTTTTGGTTTGATTTGTCTAAATTGTTTCAAAGTTATTTATGATCGGTACTGTTGGCCAGAACTTTCATAATAGGCCTAATATATTTTTATTTTTTACATATCTTATTTAAAAAATTTCATTTGAATTTATGTAGTTCAAAAGGCAAATCCATTTTAAATCAATTTAAACCGAACCTTGTGTGAAACTGGAGGTGAGCAAGACTGTGGACCGGACGAGTTTGGAGTAATTATCTTAAAATCATGACTCTGGATGGTGCGCTTCTCCCTGAATGACTGAATTCACACACCATAATGATAATGATAATATGATAATGATAATAATATACGTCCGACTGTTGCATGATGCACGACTTTTTTCCCCTTGAAGGCCTTCGAGTGGCAGTTTACCCCTGTTTTGTCAAAGGGAAATATTTCTATGCGAATATTTGCTGTCCAAGTAACTGTACAAGGGTTTTTCTAGCCGAGAGGTTCTTTTCTCAAAACACACACACACACACACAAATGTATTCACCTTCTTAAGAGCTTGTGAGAACCTGACCACGTTGAAAATTTCTATATGTATTTGTCTGTTCACTGGCATGGAGCTGAAGGTTTATACACTGTAAAAAGTTGTGCTTATTCGTGGAGGCTGTCACTTTTTGAGTAACTTCAACTGTTAGCTTTGGTGGCAGCTTCATGTGGTTGGACTTACTGAAAATGTACACACTTGCCCAATTTATTTGAGCGCAGGAATGAAAAGCTTGTTGTCACGTACTCATTGGTGTTTGCAACAAATTAGGTAGCTATCCTTTGTCTTTTAATGGGGAATGAGCTGATTTTGCTATTGTCATATGACACTTCTTCAAGCTGAAACATGTTTGGACAGATACTCTACCGGATATAATGCTGCATTCAAGATCACTGGGAATTTGGGTCATGTCAAATGAAAGCGCTCCAGTTAAAACAAAAAACAACTACAATGAGATAATGATACAAGCTCGCTGGAAGAAAGGAAGTCACAAAAGATTTGCTGCTGTTTCGTTAGAGTTTAAATCACTTACCTTTTTAGTTTTGCTTTTCTTTGTTTTTTTGTGAGCGCATGCTAACAATAGAAACAATAATTGAATGTCTAGTGATGGATTTGTGCTTTTTCTTTGACTTTTAGTTTTTTGAAATGTCACAAAATAATACTAGTTAGGAAATATGAAATGTAGTACGTAATTTGGCTACAGCAATAATGTCCATGATGTCACTAACGTAATGTAATTAACCATAGCAAGGTGTTTGACTTTTTCTTTCTATTTTTTAAGGATGGCAAAGAAGAACATTATGCTGATAATCATAAAACAGCCGTTGATAAGACGTCTCTGTGTGTCAAAATGAAGGTCACAGGAACTTTTCAAGTTTCCTAGTGTTCTTGAATGTATCATTAGTCCAAGCTAGCAGTGATGCTAACAGAATTGAAGTGGACAGTTTTTTTGTTTTTTTGTTTGTTTGTTTTTTCAGTGAAGGAAAAAAAATTGCACTGACTTTGTGGCTTCTGAGAAACAGCTACTGCTTAAATTTTTGTTTTCCTTTCTTTTGTTGAAATTGCTTATAATGTAAACAACCACCTTGTTCCTAATGTAAAAAACAACTACAAAATGACGCGATTTACCTCCTGGTGAACTTCCTTGAGAAATGGACGAATGGACGAACAAAAACCAGAATCAGGACGATAGCATGAAATGTTACCAAACAGGAAGCGGAGGGGGATGGAAAATGAAGTTACAGCCATATTTCGTTGATTTGTGGGTCAGCGAGCATATGTGTGTATCGTCCTGGTGTCTTCTCTGTCCTCGATTGCTTTTGTCTTTTTCACTACCAGAAAACTCAAGGCAGCAACCAGGTTGACTATCTGCATCTATCTTCATGTTTTTCGGGAATGTCAACGTGCTACTTGTGGACACAGTGCATGAATGCTAACGTGTGTGTACATAGTAGAGTTATAAAGAATCGTATCCCATTATTCCAATTAAAAACAAACAAAAAAACAACAACTATGATAAAAAGTTCTGAATGCTGTACAGATTAAGGATTTCTCTTCATTTTCTTTATTCAAATCCTTTTTGGAGTAAGTTGCACATTACAACTAAGGAGTATTAGTGACACAATCTAAAGAAAATAATAATAATTACACACAAGGGATATAAGTTGTATATTTTCAAAAATTAAGACATGTTCGTGAAGGACAAAAGTTGTCAAGATTTTTAATTAAAAAAAAGTTATTTTAAAATTACTTAAAAACTTAAATCTTGAAAATATTACATTTTATATAGAATAGATTGGCAGAATTACCTAAGTCATTTGAACATAATTGAAAAACAAGGGGGAAAAAAACAGCTTTTAACATGTGCATTGGTATTTTCTCAAAAAATATCTGACTTCTTTTTTTCTCAAATATCTACTTTATTTTCAATTTGATGTAATTTGTTTGCTCTTTTCAATGTATTCCTAATTCTCCATACATTTCAGGGGTTTTTTTTATGGAGTGGGAAAAGGCTATATCTGCTGTTGTTGAATGAGAAAGATGGCTGATACTTAACGTGAAAGCTTATTTTGCCATGAAAGAAATTCTATTGTGTATATACTGTACAGTGTTATTAAAAATAATAATAAGCGCAGGTGGCCATCATTGCTACCCCTTAAGAGAAATATTTATTTGAGGGAAAGAAAGTCATTGCAGTCATAAATGACATATAGTCGAGTTTATTGCTTTTGGGGGGGACGTTGCTTGTTTTTTCACCTTTGTTTGAATTCCACGCGGGGCATTTCAGACTGGCTTTTCCTCCATTATTTCTGTTCACTCCACTCCACCAACTTGCTGTCATTCCCATCATGCTTTGCTCCATCCACTTTTTTCTCATAGGGTGCAGTTTGCCACTTTAATTATGTTTGGTCAAATAGAAACTTTGTTTTGGCTTCTGTCCTCTTTGTGTGTAAACGTGTTTTTTGTTGAATGATTCTTAATATTATTTGTCAGAGACCAACGGGGAAGTTATTTGTGTGCGCGCATTCGTGCGCGTGTGTGTGTTGCCACTAACTGTGACTGTTCTCCATGGTACTTCTGATTAAAAATTCAATAAAATAAAGTTTGGGATACCCTGTTTCAGAGACACCAGGAGTTTGGTATTTTTTGTTTTGTTTGTTTGTTTTATTGAACATATAAACCAGCAACTATTAAAATAAAAAGATTTAAAAGAAAAGTTGTTTTTTTTACATACATAATCATCATTAAGCACAGCTTACATGTTCAAAAGGGAGTAAGAAGAAGTAAAAAACTTATCGAGTCTTTTTTCTTACAAAAGAAAAACAAACACATAAACAGCTGCACTTAACGCGCATAGATGTGCCAACATTTAGTTGATAAGCAAACATTTTTACAGATATATAAATCAGCACAAAGGCTTACACATACATTTTTAATTGCACTCTATTTTTTACATTTGTACTGACTTTTACCTGATTTAAATATTGTTGTTGTACTTTGTTTTTATACATCCTTTTAAACACAATCAGTGATTCACACCTTTTCAGGTTAATTTCAAAATTATTCCACAAATTTACATCTATAATTGTAACACACCTTTGCTTAATATTTGTTCGTGTTTTTAATTTTTTATAGACACTTATACTCCTCAAATCATAGTCACTGTCTCTGATTTCAAACAGCTTCTGAATATTGTGGCAAAATAGGTAGTTGTGTACCTTGTAAATTATTTGAGCAATTTTAAACTCAATTAGATCATAAAATGTCATTGTGTTTAATTTGATAAATAGTGAATGTGTTGGTTCTATATATTTTGATCGGTTAATAATTCTTATTGCTCTTTTTTGTAATTTGAAAAGAGGTTGATCATTTATTTTGTAAGCATTTCCCCATATTTGCACACTATAGGTTAGATATGGTAATAATAATGAGCAATATAATGTATATAATGACTTCTTATTCAAAACATCCCTTATTTGTTAAAGGATTTCTATAAGTTTGGACACTTTCCTTTTAACATCGTCTATGTGGCACTGCTTAATCTTTCATCGATAACTTCACCAAGACATTTATGTTCATACACTCCTTCTATTTAATTAGAATCTACTGTATTTGTGACTTGGTGCTTGACCTGTCTCGGGCCAACAATTATAAACCTTGTTTTGTTTAAATTTAGAGAATAATTTGTTGGTGTCAAACCAATTTTTTTATGCTTTTAATTCATTTTCCACCGTAATCAGAAGCTGTTTCAGATTTTCTCCAGAGCAATAGAAAGTTGTGTCATCAGCAAACAAAACACTTTTAGGTATTTTGGAGACACAGCAGATATCGTTTATATATGATATAAATAACTTAGGGCCAAGCACTGACCCTTGGGGAATGCCATGAGAGATCATGAATTGTTTTGATTGCATGTTGTTGAACTGCAAATACTGATATATGTTATCTAGGTAACTTTTAATCCAGTTTTATGCTAAGCCTCTTATGCCGTATCCCTCTAATTTATTCAATAATATACTACGCTCTTTAGTGTCAAATGCTTTTTTTCAATCTATAAAAATCCCAATTGTAAATTCTTTATTATATATACTTGTAGCTATAGCTTCTACAAATTCCATCAAGGTTGATCATTTTTCTCTAAATCCATATTGATTTTCACTCAAGAGCTTATGTTTCTTGATCAAAGTGTCCAGTCCATGTGAAAAAAGTTTCTCTATTTTTTTTGAGAACTGTGGCAAAAGTAATATTGGTCTATAGTTAGTGAATAGATGTCTATCTCCGTTTTTATAAATAGGAATGACTTAAGCGGTTTTCATTTTTGATGGAAAGATACCAGGTCTAAATGACAAATTACAGATATATGTGAATGGTTGTACAAATGTTCGATGATGCTTTTGACTAATGTCATCTCAATATTAAAACAATCAGTAGACTTTTTATTTTTTAGAGTTTTTACAACATTTAAAACTTCAGTTTCATTTACTGCACTAAGAAACATAGTGTAGGAGTTATTTTTAATATATTTATCTACTTCATATTTATTTCTTGGCTCAGGAATTTCTTTCAGTAGATCATTACCAACATTGACAAAGAACTCATTAAATTCATTAGCTATTTCTGTAATTTCATCAATAACAATAGTTTTATCTTTTTTTAAATATTCTGGATGATTTTTTTAAAAATTATTTTTAATTACATGATTTAATATTTTCCATATTTCATATGTGTTGCTTCTATTCTGCCCCAATAGCATATGATAATAATCTTTCTTACTTGTTCTTAAAATATTTACTAATTTATTTTTATAGGTCTTATATTTAGCATCAACAGTTATCAATTTTATATTTTTTTAATATATACTATTTTTCTTTTTACATGCATTCTATATCCCCTTTGTCATCCATGGGTTATTTAGGTCTTTATACTTCCTGTGACTTTAATTATTGGACAATGTTTATCGTATCGTATTGTAAGTGCTAACGATAGACTGAAAAGCGTTATATGCAATGTGTTCATGTGCATAAACCTTAGATCCGTTATGATTTTCTAGGTCCTTTTTAAGGGCAGCTAAGGAATGTTGTGTTGACTTGTTAGCTTTGCTTTTTTTTTTTTATCAAAATAGTTTTGTAAGATTACAGGAAGATGATCACTTATATCATTTATTAGAAGTCCACTCTATTTTATGGTCAATTTTATTCATAAATATATTATCAATTAGACTGGCTGTATCAAGTGTTATTCTGCTTGGTTTTATAATTATGGGAAAAGACCTGAAAAAAACTGAAAGTCTGAAAAGACTGGGCGGGACGGTGGCTGACTGGTTAGCACATCCGCCTTCCAGTGCAGAGGACGTGAGATTGAGTCCAGGCTTCGGCCTTCCTGGGTGGAGTTTGCATGTTCTCCCTGTGCCTGTGTGGGTCTGGGTACTCCAGTTTCCTCCCACATTCCAAAGACATGCATGGCAGGTTAATTGAACACTCTAAAATTGTCCCTAGGTGTGATTGTAAGTGTGAATGGTTGTTCATCTCTGTGTACCCTGTTCTGGCAACCAGTTCAGGGTGTACCCCGCCCACTGCCCGAAGCCAGCTGGGATAGGCTCCAGCACCCCTGCGACCCTAGTGAGGAATAAGTGGATGGATGGAAAAGACTGTTACTATACATTGTATTTATAAAATCAGTTGTTTCCTGATGTCCGTTTTAATTTAACAAATCATTATTAAAGTCACCACATATTATTCGTGTTTTTTTATCATATGTGTAACTGAGCATATCTGCTAGTTTTTCATTGAATATGTCAAGTGAAGATCCTGGTGTCTTATAGACACAACTTATCATAACATTAGGTGCATTATTGATATGTATTTCAATAGTAAGACATTCCATTATATTGTCTATGATATTAGTTTAACATTCAACTCTACTGCATTTATAAGCTTTGTCCACATATACTGCAAAAAAAAACTTTTTTACTATTGTGTATGTGTTTTGACTCGTATCTGAATTTATTCTTGTAAAGTTACAGCTTTAATCTTGAAAATTTTGATTCTCAAAAATGATGGCGATTTGTCTCAGTTCACTTTTATTGTACCGTATATGTTCACCTACAAAAAACACCTCCCCTCAAATATACATCTCTGTAAATATAAGCGGTTTGCAAAATGACACTTCATTCATTAGTTAAACCAACTAGTGAGAAGTGACTTGAAAACAATGTTAGTCAGTCATACCACAAACCAAACACATTGGCATGGTCTTATGGCCCTGCCTCGAGGACCACACACAAAGGAAACACCTTCACTCAAATACATGATACAATAGGTTAGGAAAAAAACAAGGCATCATTCTATAAACAAACTAACATTAGCAAACCAAACACAATTCATGTGAGCATTGTCTCATGGCCATGCAGCAAGGGCACACACATGGAAACTGCTTAAGCAAGGCAGTTACACATTCACAAACCTAAACATTTTACAAAGCTTGTCTTCCTTTTGTAATAAAGACGTATGTGAGACTCACTGGCATGGTCTCTCGGCCTGCTTTATCCATCAACTACTTCTGCAGCAGCTACTCAACTGCAGATGCCACAGTTTGCGACACCTAAACAGACATTGCATCCAAGTGTGGCAGTGACTTTTCAAGTCTTTCTTTGCCTCCACATTAAAAGTCATAAAAAAGCCATTACAGATAAACCCGTCTGTGGCTCGCCAGATGCTTGACCTTCACCTGCCTCTTTGGTCTTTGCGCATCGTGTGCCGCCGCCACCATCTAATCCCGCTTCCTGCGTCGGGAGCAGCTGCCTGGTTTCTGCCGGCAGGCACGCTGATGCCACTGGAAGGGAGTAATATATATATTTTTTAAATCTCCTTTTTATGGGGGGTCCTCGCATGTGCTGAAGCAGCAGCTGGTGAGGTTGCACGCTGTTACATGGCAAAGCCTGTGATGGGAAAAGGGATGCTGTGCTATATTCAGAGGCGTAGCTTGCCAACGGGCAAGGCAGGAAACTGCTTGGGGGCCCTTAGCGAGCAGGGGCCTCCAGAAGGCCAACAGATTTGACGCAAACACATATCCTTCACATTAGCAGTGCAGCAATGACAAATGACGGTCTCAAATTCCCAAAGTCAGGTGTTTTTTTCCTTTAAAAAAACAAAATAGTAAGGCGATTTTTTTAAAGACCATGTATAGTAAGGTGGGCGTGGGAGGGTTATGACCGTGTATAGTAAGGCGTTCTTTTTAACGACCATTTATATTAAGGAGGCTTTTTTAATGACCACATAGTAAGACGTTTTTTTTAAAGACCACGTATATAGTAAAGTTTTTTTTAAGGACCACGTATAGTAAGGCGGGGATTTTTTTAGACAACCATTTATATTAAGGCGTTTTTATTTTTTAACGACCATGTACAGTAAGACGTTTTTTCAAACGACCATGTATGGTAGTGCTTTTTTTTTAAACGACTATGTATAGTAAAGCGTTTTTTTTGTTTTTTTTAATGACCGTGTATATTAGGCCTTTTTTTTTTAATGGCCATGTATAGTAAGGCGTTAAAAAATAATAATAAATAATGACCACTTACATAGTAAGGCTCTTTTTTTTTTACAACCACGTATAGTAAGGCGTTTAAAAAAACAACTACAAAAAACGACCATGTACATAGTAAGGCTTTTTTTTTTTTACGACCATTTATATTAAAGGTCCCATTGTATGAAAATGCACTTTAGTGGGGTTTTCTATCAATAATATGCAACCCGGGCCAGTCTACAATGCAACCAAGTATGAAAGAAGTCAGTCTGCGACTTCTTTAGCTTTCTCCTCCTTTCTAAAATGTGTTTCTAAAACGGGAAAGATGTAAGTTTAACATTTTTTATTTAGCCTTCCTTCCTATCCTTTCTAATAAGAGATGTGCACCTTCTACCATATTACTGGTGTATTTTTAGTGCCCAAAGTGGGAGCTACATTTGTCGTGTGGAAGTTGTTTGGTTACAAGTCAGATTTGATAAAGCAGACGGTGGGTGGATAATATGAAGCGGTTGCGTATTGTTTTGTCAAGATACAATCCACAGTGATTAATTTGCCGCTACGTGGTCTCGATGAGACGGCTTGCACGTTGCGACTGCGCAGTGGCCTAAATGTGCACATTTGCTTTATTTATAACCGCTTGTAAATGTCTACAAGCATTCACAGCAAATCTGAGACATTCACGGCAAAATAACGTTCGCGGGAGATTTGCCGGTAATGGCAATATAACCATTGCCTAAACAATCACAAACTAACGCTACAACATAGTCTCTGTAGTAACGTTATGCTACTTTTTCTTATCGTAAAACATTATGCCACTTTTCCATATATTAAAATAGTTCTCAAATGTGTAAAAGACATGTCTATATTTTTCTTTTCTTCTGCTCCCAAATCACTGCCCCTTTCGAGAGAGAAGGGTATGGCCTAGGCATGGCCTGGTGCAGCTATTTACGTAAAAGTGACACACCCCTAAAACAGGCTGTTTTGAACAGAGCCTTTTTTGGCTGATTTAGGGACAGCAAAATGATTAGATCCAAAGTCAATTTTAACGAATGCATATCACAGACACGTCTTATACATTTGATAACTATTTTAATATGTTGAAAAATGGAATAATATGAGCCCTTTAAGGCGTTTTTTCAAATGACCATGTATAGTAAGGCGTTTTGGGTTTTTTAAATGACTGTGTATAGTAAAGTGTTTTTGTTTTTTTAATAGCTATGCATAGTAAGGCATTAAAAAAACAAAAAAAAAGACCATGTACTGTATAGTATGTATGTTTGTTTGTTTTTTAAACGGCCATATAGAGTAAGTTTTAACGACCATGTATAAAGTAAGCCGTTTTTTTAAACGACCATGTATATAGTAAGGTGGGGGGGGGGGGGGGTTATGACCGTGTATGGTAAGGTGTTTTTTTAAATGGCCACGTATATAGTAAGGCATTTTTTTAAACAACCATTTATATGAAGGCGTTTTTCTTTTTTAACGACCATGCAAGGCTTTTTTTTTAATGACCTTGTATAATAAGGCGTATTTTTTATTTTTTTTAACTATACGGCCACGTATAGTAAGGCATTTATTTAATAAGGAGTTTTTTTTAATGACAACATATAGTAAGGCGACCATTTATATTAAGGCGTAATCTTTTAAAGACCATGTATATAGTAAGGCTTTTTTTTTTTTACGACCACGAATAGGAAGGCGGGATTTTTTTTAAATAACCATTTATATTAAGGCGTTTTTCTTTTTTAACGACAATGTATATTAAGATAGTTGTTTTTAAACAACCATGTATAGTTTTTATGACAGTGTATATATAGTAAGGCGTTTTTTTAAATGGACATGTATAGTAAGGTGTCCAAAAACAAAAACAAACGGCCAAGTAGAGTAAGGCTTTTTTGTTTTTTAACGAACATCTTATAGTAAGGTGTTTTTTTAAACAACCACGTATAGTAAGGCTTTTTTTTTTTTACATTTATATTAAGGCGTTTTTTTTAAGGACCATGTATAGTAGCATTTTTTTTTTTTTTAATGATTGTTTACTGAAGATGCAGATGTGAAATTTTAAACTGAAACAATATTTATAGTACTACGATTGGCCGCCGGGGCAGCCAATCCGTTCTTGCTTGGGCCCCTAGGGAATTTTGCTATGCCACAGGCTATATAAAATGGGTATATAGTGCTAACATAATACAAACAATGCCTTGGCTGGACCGACAACTTCACATACTGCTGAGTGTTTCTTCCACCGTTCTCTGCAGGAGCTTTCTGACGAACAGTTTCGACAGTTTCTCCATACACCTTGTGACGCCTGCTCTATGTGGAGGTAAGAGGAAAACAAAACCACCTTATGTGTCACTCTAATGTCTAGACTTGAATCTGGCTCACAACACATTTCCTCGTCTCTCCAGTCAATCTTTATTCTCCTTTCAGAACAAGCCTGGAATCACAATATGTATCAGACCTGTGAGCAGACTTTTTAATAGAAACACCCCCACCACCAGCACCACCACCACCTCCGGTCTACAGGGAGATGCTCCACATGTCAATTTGATGTGGATTTCTGGCATATACAAACCCTCCAAAACCTCTCTGCTGTTTTAGAAAAGCAGTATGAAATAAAGAGTGTTACTGTAGTGACTAAAGATTTTTGCAGTGCTTCTGTAATTGCACAAACTCCTCTATTTATTTTGGGCTGTACCACAAGGCTCTGTTTTTAGCCCTGTTTCATTGGCAATTGAGATCACGAGTTCCTTTTTGAGACTGTATCATTCTTTTTTTTCTTTTTTTTTTTAATCAAAAGCTGTCTTGAGATTTGAGTGTCTTGGACGATGCATGTGCTCGTTAAAGGCAAATTCCCAGGTTTTTAATGACGTTTTGGATAGAGCACCTCACCCTTCAGGTTCACTTACCTGGGCATGGACATCCAATCAACATCCCAGCAAGTCATGGTGCTCCCAGTTTTGCTTTATGGCTACAAAAGTTGGACGTTAACCATTGACCTTAGCTGTAGATTGGAATCCTTCTATGACCAAGTCCCTGACAAAAATCCCTCGATATTGTTGGGATGACTAGTTGAAGGACCAAGGTTTAGTACTCCAATCTTGGTTTATGGTTTTTACTACTGTGTGGAACACACATAGCTGATTGACAGAAAGTGGACCGAATTCCTTAGGTAATTGTAGCCCTTACTATCGCAAAAAAAACAATCCTTGTTAACTGGAAAAATAAACAAACTCTGAATATCGACCAATGGTCTAACCTCCTCATAAATCACATTTTAATGGAAAAAATATCTGCCTCAAATAAAAACCAAATATCAAAATTTATAGAAACATGGTCTATGCATATACAATATTTTAACCTAATTCTGGTTCCTTAATTCTGCCTGTTAGCGAGAGCCACCATATCGTGATAACTTACATTGATGTTTCTGTATTTGGCAATTTGTAACTAATGGTTGTGTTTTTATAGTCAGGAAACCAGTTATTGCCAACAGGATCAAGCAGATTCACCTCCAATGGGCACTAAGGGTTAATATTCGGATTCACTGCATGCCAGGGGGTTAATTCTATAGGTGCTGTCCCCCCCTGGCTGGGCGTGGGCGGGTCTGCCCCTCTGTTGGCTGCTGGGTGGTGGCTGCGTCTTGGCCGTTACCTGGGTCTCTTGGGGGGTGCTGCGTTGCGGGGCTCTCCCTGGTGTCCGGGGCGGCGCCGCCCCGGCGTAGTCCGTCGCTCTGGGCCCGGCGACGCGGTTCGGGGCCTGTGGGCCGCCGGGGTGCCCCGTGGTCCCCTCTCCCCTCCCACTTCCTCCCCCTTGCTCCCTCTCCCTCCTCGCCTCTCCCCGCCCGTCTTCCGCCTCCCTGTCCCTTCTCCCTCGTCACCCTTCCTCCTCCTCTCCCCCCCTCTCTGCGGCCCTGCCGCTGCCTCCTGCGCTTCTTGTCGTCTCCTTTCCCCGTCCCTTCACCCTCCCCTGTCCGCCTTCCCCCCCCTCCCCTGGGCCGGGGGCTCCATCCGTGGCCCGGGTCTCGGCGCTCCGGGGGCCTTTGGTGTTGTGCCCGCCCCGCTCCGGTGGACCTCCTGGGACCTCGGGTGGCCCCAGTATGCGGGGGGCGAGCCCTATCGCCCCGCCGGGCTGGTCCCATTTGCCCGCCGGGGTCCCGGTGGGGTGGATGGGGGTTTGGTGGGCGGGTGCGCCTCCCGCCCCCGCTGGTCGCTCCTCTTAACTCACTGCACTAGTTTTGCACAATACACTTTTATAGACATATAGGGCACATAACACACTTTGGCGGGGGGGGGGGTGGGTGCGGGTGTTGGAAACACCGTCTTCGCCCTACAACTCCCCTCCAATTTTAATGCACCGGGAGGGGGGGGGGGCCATTGGTTGGGGCAGACCGCAGTATAGAGCAGTGCTGCGGTCCCCTGTCCATGTCCAACCCCCCCCCCCACACACACACACACACACACACACACACACATTTATTTTTTCTAATGCACCACATACACTCACCGACATGTCTGGGAGGCAGGTGGATCGGAGAATGGGGATATCATTTCCCTCTGCTCCGGTTCACCTGCTCCCAATTTTAATGCACCACACACACACACACACACACACACACACACACACACTTGTATATACACTGGGTGGGGTCACATTCAAGGTTTAGGGGTAGAGTTCGCCAGTCGGCAAGCTGGCGAATTCAGTAACAGGGTTAACTCTCACTAAGAACGCTGGAGTGACAACCGGGGCCTTTACCCGCTGGGCCTGGGGTTCGGGGGTGCCGCCTGTCCTCCGGTGCCCCCATCTCCCCTTCTGCCCCCGGTGTTCCGTCCCTCCACGCAGTGGGGGATGGGTGGGTGCGGATGCCCTCTCCGCTCCGCTGCCCGGCCCCTCTTCGGCGCCGGTGCCTGGGGGATGGGGGGCTGTCGGTTGGTGGTGGTGGGGTTGGGGGTAGGGGCGGCTTGTTTCGGGGTGGTGGGGGTGTGTGTGTGGGGGGGGGGTGTTTGGGGGCCTGGGGGGGGCTGGGGTTTGGTTGGGGTGTATGGGAGGCGGGGGGTCATGGGGGGAGCGGGGGCTGTGGGCCGGTGGGGTTCCTGGCGGGCCTGCAGTGCCCTGTCCTGCTGCGTTGGGTTCGGGGCGCGGGCCGCGTTGGGGTGGGGGGCGCTCCTGCTCCTGGGTTTGCTCTCCGGCCGGTGGCCCCTGCGGGGCCCGGGGGTCGTCCTTTGGCGCTGCTGCGGCCTGGGGGGCCCTGAGGTCTTGCGCTTGCTCTGTCCTGGCGGGGTTCGACGGCTCCCCTCTTTGGTGGAGATTTTCATGCACGCCAAATCCACCACACCAGCATCTATCGAAACTCAGACACAATCTTCCTCAGGTCATTGAATCGGTGGAGGCTGGTGTCTGTGGATCTCACTCCACTTCATCTGTCCTTCCTTCCTTTCCTCAGTCTCTCCTTTGGTCTCTTGAGGTCTCCCTGATTTGTTGAAATTTAGATGTCTCTGGGGTTGGTGAAGGACTCTGGTTGGTGGCCTGGTGGGTGGTGTCTGGTCGGTGCTGGATTTCACTTTCCTTTCTTTTCTTTGGTCCTTTCTCGGGTTTCCTGACGGCCTCACGACTGGCTGGAAGTGTTCGGTTTAGGGAAACGGTATGAGATTATTTTTTTTAATAGGTTTTAGGTGAACTAATGAATGCACGCACACACGGCACGCACGCACGCACATACACATATTCACCCACATACAAAAAAAAATAAAAATACAAAAAAATATATCTATTTATAAAAAATAAAAAAATAATAAAAAGGAGAGCAATGATGATGACATGTCAAAATTAATTAAAATTACCAAATGAACAATACTGAGCTCTCCAGAAAAGAAAAAAAAAATGAATTCCTTAGGTAATAAGTCCCTGATTAAATTCCTCAGGTGCTTTCTGTCAAATTGTATCAATTGTGAACACTTCCCTAAAAACATTCAGACTTGTGAGTTTGGATTCCAGTAACCAATTTGGAATTACAGTACATGCCATATAACTGTATCAGAATTTGGGGAAAGTGACGTGTACTCCATGTCATAAAGCTTTTAAATGACTTGTCACATCAAAGAATCGGACTGAGAGGTCCTATGGAAAAACTAGTTCTTTCTGAGACTTTGGTGAGACGAACTTCAGAACACAATGGACAAACATACAGTTAAGTCCTGAATCTCAAAGAAATGCCCAGCAAAGATCAAGAGAGGAAACAAAGCTCATGTCTTAAATCTTAGATTAGATTTTTTTCAAGCGGAACTAAATCATTGTTGGACAATTTACCGTATTTTGTCCTGATCTTGGAACTGATGTTCTTTCAATTTGTACTTTGCTTTTACAGTGTGTGATGATGCAATTTGCCAGTTAATTGAGCTGAAGGACAACTAACTACAAGAACTCGAGCTGTAGTCCTCCAACTCAGATTGATAGATACTGACAGGGGCAGGGAGGATCCTCTGGCATTTAGCCGCAAAATCTATGCACCCAGCAAATATTTGTGTATTTTAGGCATGATTATAGACCCAAATACTGTGTCCAACCTGGTTTAAACATCATCCAACAGATGAAAAGTGTGCGTGCGTGCGTGCGTGTACAAGCAGCTGTTTCTCACATAAACACATACACACACAAGCAGATTAGAATGAAATGTCAGGCAAATACCAGAGCGCGAACTCTGCCCCACATCCAGCTTGTGTGTTGCTATTGCACATAAATTATGGCATTTTAAGCATTTTAGTTGATTACATGTGGTGAAACACAAGTAGCAGTGAGATGAAAATAAAAGGAGAATTTAATCTTTCACTGTTTGAACTTGTCGGTAACAGGAACAATGAGCGTTGGACAAATCGTGTGTTCAGTCTGATTGATTTGTCTCTTTAGAGCCTGTCCCAAGTGACTGCAAGTTAATTCTGCTAAAGTGAAATGAGTTGAGCATGCAGGCTTCTAAATCAATAGCGAAGTCTTGGACCTCGCGCTCCGCTGACATTTTCACCACAGTTGAGAATGCACAAACACATCTACTTCTTTTAGAGTGATGGTTGAAATGAGTGATAATTTTTTTCCCATTTAATTTTGTGTGTCATTGTTACTCTGCACGTTCCTCAAGAAAACTCCTAAAAATCTTTACATCCTGCAGCTGCTATATCTTACATCCAACTATCTGATCTACATCCTACTTCCTACCAAGATACTTCCTACCTCTTCCTACCAACTATCTTCTATATCCTTTTATTTCCTACCTCCTTCAGCCAATCACCCAGTTTCTATACCTCTAACAATCTACCTCCTACAAAGTGTCTCGTTTCCAATCTGTACTAGCCTTCCTCCTCCAGCATACTTCCTTCCATTTGTCACCTACTTTCCTACCCTCTCCTTCTGCCGACCATCCATCTCCGAGGAGTTTAACCGATTAGTCGATTCGTCAATTGGTTGACTTCACTACTCCACAGACGTTTAACGTTTGAAGTCGACTAATCCCTTCAACGTGTTTTTGGGACCTCTTTAGCTGAATTAATAGAGGACTCACCAATGTGCTGCCATCACTGGACTATAAAACTCTGTGGAGTAGCGAAATGTCTGCACAACAAGGTGGCACAGCCTGTGCACGGGTCAGAGAATACAAAAATAACACCTTACATAAAGACTCGCTGTACTTATGTGTCTCGTTCTAATTGTTCTTTTTGTTTTATTGTTGCTTGTTCTGAAATACTTGAGGGGCTCATTCTACAGGAGACAAATTATATGTTCTCGTACTAAAGATGATTCTGATAATTATGTGGAAATTCTATAAATTTTTCTTAAGTTCATTAAAAGTGTCCCCCCACCCCCCAGTGTATGGTAAGGTATGCTTTTCTTGTTAATTCACAGTATACCAGCCCAGTTTCCAAAAACATGACATAAAAGAACAATCATAACAAACAAAATCTTCTACATTTATATGTATGTCTTTTGTTGTTTGAAGCGGTTCTAGATGAAACCGGAGAGTACCACCTTACCACCACTACCACTATCACTTACCACTAATACCACAGATCCTTCTTACCAAATCCTCCTCCCAGCCATCTATCTACTACATTCTACTTCCTATTTCTTTCCTCGATCAATCTATCGCCTACTCCCTACCGCCTTTTTTATCCATCCATTTCCTTATCCCTCTCCCCTACTATGTCTCTCTCCTACATTAACAACTTTGATCTTCGCTGAGAGGCCCGTGGGCGGTGGTGCGAACCCTTGTTGAGTTAGAGCGGCGCATTTTCCTCGTTGCCGCGGCGACGCTCCCGCAACAACCACCTGAGAAGAAAAGAAACAGCCGTCCATCCATCTATGTTTACCAGTGTGAACGTCGTAATCTGCCATCCTGCACGGAAATGAGGAAGAAGAGAGTAATAACAGCAATCAAGCGACATTAGCGGAGCAGTAATTGGAGCCGCGAGGTGTGACTCATTGGTGGAGTGCTGAGCTATAGGGCCCACTTGTACCGTACAGCAAGCCGCCATTTGCCATCTTTGGATGCGTTCTGACATCCTGTGACTTCCTCCTCATCTTCCACTTCGACACACACTTGGCTAAATCGACACACACACTTGCTTTGACAGCGGAAGCCATGTTCATGTGTTTCAAACTGACACTTAAGGCAAGCTCTGCCTGCAAATGTCACACAATGTCACGCTGACTTCACTTGGATATTGGAAACGTCACTATTGGCAATAAATACAGTGTTTTATGTATGAAGAAAAGATGTGAACAGAAAATACTCTAAGATACGCTATAAGTTTATTATATTATCATTTGAATGGAATAAATTAAACTCCCAATTTAAGTCAAAGTAAATTAGCTTCTTTTTTTTCTTTCTTTTTTTACATATTTTGGATCTCCACAATACTCAACTTCAACTCTTCATCATTGACATCATCCAGTTTCTCCGTCTTATCCTGTATTTGTACTGTGTCTCTTTCACATCTAATATTTAACATGGAGTAACTTCTGCACATTTTTAAAATTGTAAAATACAACTTGACCCCAGTCTCCACAAATATATGCATTGTTATTGAATTTATTACTGCTATATTTTGAGGTGGATGTGTTTGCTGCCTTGTGACTGGAATTCCCCCAGTACAGGCTTTCCAAGTAAGGGGCAATCATTAATTGCGCGTTAAAAATTTTAGTGGCATGAAAGGAACTTTAAATTAACTCAAATTAACGCACTAAGTTTGACATCCCTATTATTATTATTAATGCTAATAAATATTAATCTAATTAATTGTTCTGAGCAAAAAAAGGTTACCTATCTCTGCCTCCAGGGCAGCGAGAGTGACACTGACGCTCTTTCCCATCTCCCTGTCGCTCACCGTCATCCCCGTCATGGCTCCTTCGTCCTGCAGCTCACATGACAATGCGGGCTGACCTCCTCGACATTTCACCACACACACCGTATTGCACTTATAACATATATAAATATATAAAAATATCTATTGTTTTGACACCAATGAGTGTTTAAGCTGAGAAAAGTAATAGCACACCGTCTTAAAATAGCTACTTTTTTTGTCCTTTGATTAAGCATACATTTTTTGCTAAACAGAAATGCTATTAAGTTCTGATAAAGGTCTGTATTTTGTTCTCTCCATAGAAAACATTCACTATTTTCATTGTATAAATTGAGAAAATTAATAGTGCACGTGTCAAAGAGCTGCAACTTTGTGCAAATTTGTTGAAAAATAGGCATTCTGTTAAGTCATTCACTCCCAGCCATTTTCACTGAAACAATCCCCTTCACTCCCGGCTGTTTTACTGGATTTTGACTGATATTGCAAGGCTCACAGCATATTGTTTTCATTTGAAATAAAAACATGGAACCTGCCAAAAGAAAGATTAGAGTCTCTTCTTTCATCAGATGAATTTTTTATATTTCTATCTGTTTCCGTTTTGCAGCAGTTAGCGTTAGAATATAGCTGAATTTCATCATTATTCACAAATCCATTTAGAAATGTGAGTAAAGGAGCTTTTTTTCCAATATGGCCCTGGTTGATCTTTTTTGCTCTGCTGCCACCTGCTGGTCGTTACCGTTTCTTCATCCATTTTTTGCAGTTGAGAGGCTGCATCAAAGCCTTCTGTATGCTATAGCATAAAAAAAAAAACTTTTAAAAATACTTATGAATCTGTCTTTGGGACACTTAAAACATTTAGAATAGAACGTATTTATTTAACGCCGCTATTTTCATGCTGATAGGCATAACAACTGTGAAAAGTAATAGCACCTCTGTGTGAAAAGAGCTGCATGCACATTTTGCCCTTACATTGAATACAAATTCCTTGAGAAACAGAAATGCTATTGAGTGCCACTAAAGGTTTCTATTGTAGCTCCCAGTGTTTGGACTAAAAAAGTAAATTTGTTGAAAATGAGACATGCTTTTACCGTAAGTGCCAATTGTCTCGCAAGAAACATATGCTATTTTAATGTATAATTTGGTGGTGATCCTTTTATAGATTGCTTTTTCGGCATTGATTCAAAATTTTAGCTTAGTAAATTATTCAAGGCAATGCCATGTCCTCATCGCTGTTTTTTCCATAACCTCTTTGACCTAAAAAGTGTTTGGACTGAGAAAAGTAATCAGACGCCCGTATCAAAAGAATGGCACAATTTATCTTTGATTGAATGCAAATTCGTAAAGAAACAGACATACTATTAAGTGGAAAATACAGAAAAATAAGCAGAAAATAATAAATTGTACCACTAAAAATGAAGAAAATCTGTACTTGTTACTAAATTACCATTTCCCAATAGGTTAGCCCATATATTGATATTCTCAGGCTGTTTTACCTGTAAGTGGATACAATCTGTGCTAGGTCCTCCTTGTATTGCTCCAGCACGGCCCTCGCTGACAAGGGCTCCTCCCGCCTCTCCAGGACAGCCAGGTGAATCAACATTTGGGTGTGGAATGCTGCTCCGCTAGCCCAGAACCTAAAAGACCTGGAGAAGGTCCAAAGTGCACAAGTACAACAGGAACCAGTAGCGGGAAGTATCACAGTAATTGCATTTCGGACAACTCTTTGTTGTTATTGCTTATTTAAAAACAGTGCACTTTTCTTATTTGACAAAATAGGCTAGTTGCTTTTTGTCATCCTCAACCTCCGTAGATGACTCAGAGAGTGAAGAAAGGCCAGCACTGTTGACTTGTCGTGGTCTTATAAAGCTATAAACTTGGACAGCAAGAGTGTGTACACGTGTGGCACTGGTTGCTAATCCATGAAGACATTTAATATTTCTAATTTGATGTTTTACTGTTTTTGAGTTTACTTATAGGCATATCAATGTGATATAATCATGAGTGTTTAAAATAATACAGTGGAGTAATGATTTTGTGAACTTTATTTTATCCTCTCACCCTCAAAGCTATTGAAGATAGGAATGTGCATGATGTTATTTAGAGCCTTTTGGCATTGGAGTCCAAAAGTCTGGGGTTAGATCCTAATTGCATTTGTTCCCCCAGTCAAGAAGGGGAACTGTATGTAAATGTCTGTTTACTAATAAGATTACACCTTTGGCCAACCTGGAATCAACATGTCTGTATGTAAACGTCTGTTTACCATCAACCTTACACCTTTGTTCAATCTAGGAGATGACATGTCTGACCTTTGTTCAATCAAGAGCCGGGAGGAGGAACCTTTTATCTTTTGAGTATAAATGAGTCGATGTTTTGTAAATTGACACACTTGGGGGGATCCACGTTGCATTCTGATGTGGTGTCCTGACTGTGTCTTTAGAGGCCTCTAAATAAATTCTTGCAAGAAAACTTCTTCATCAGATCCTGAATACAATTATTTGGACACGCAAAGATTACACTTAATATAGTAATCAAATATTCCTTCATCCACCAAACAGGTAGTTTGGTAGTCTGGTTCTTTTTCCCACTACACAATTCAAACATCTCTCACCAATTAACTGAGCAAAGAAAAGCAGAAATAAAACTGAGCCAGATTAATTTAATGACCCAGGAGAGTAGACTGTTTGGCTTATTTTAACCAAAACAACACTTTGCCTAACATTAGCATCAATGCTAGATAGCAGTTAGTATAGTGGGAATCTGCTGCCATTCCGCTAATCAATAATGTAACATTTCTGACTTGATGTATGTTTAATAGATTACAGTACTATGGCAAAAACTGATACCTTGTAAATAAAGTTGAGTTGAACATTTAAAAGTATTCGAAACGGGTTGGCTAATGACTCCAAGGTCATGGATTTTGGCATAAAACGGAGTGTAGCCAATCAAGAAGAAAGCACAATGAGAAACCAGGAAGCCAACATGAAGTGTTTCTGTTATAATAATATCATCCGTAAGCAACAGTTATCTTCAAACATGTCTAAAAAGTATTTAGAAACAAACATCTGAATTCACTTTGCAGAGTAGTTAAGTAGCTACATTTCAGTCTACCTTTTTGACTTGAAGGAAAGAATTGAATCAGACCTTCTAATTTTGACAGTCGTTTTTCATTGGTACTTCTACTGACGTAAAGAATGTGATACCATCATAAATTTTGACTCACTGTGAGTCACAGTCTCCGCCCACCAGGCAGATCTTCAGTTGGGTCAGTGCAAGGCTGAGCTGTGCCTCCATTCTCATAGAGTCCTGGATGAGACGGGTTTTATCAGCCAGGTTGATCCTGCAGCGTTTCAAGTACTCCTCCATAACTTCTTGGAGCTCCCGTACTCTCTGATAGAGATTATGTTTCATTTTACTTCCATACAAAGTGTTCCATGATCATATATCACAACAAGCGTTAACCTGGCCTGACGATGAACCGGTCGCCTTCTTTTTCGCACCAGACGAAAACATGATAATCAGGTCCATTACCATGGTAACGGTCAGTCCCAGCAGCCCGGCCAAATGGGGTCGTCTGAGAGTGATGACAGTCGTCCAATCAGATCCTTTAAATAGGAGGGGGCCCTGTTGCCAATGTCGCTCTGCAGCTAGGACAAGGCAAAAATGTTCATCGTATGATCAATTGACATGCAAAGCAACAAGAAGACGGCGACAACTTGCTTATTGAGCTGCAGAGGTGGTTTTTTTCTCAGGGTATAAATAATATATGCCTGTAAGCTGTGAATATTGTTATATAAGATGTCTGGCTGACTGTTTTTATTGAAATATCCAGTGCTTAAAGGGTCATACAACACATGTAAATAAAGATGACGTGACTTGACCTGACATTGGAGAAATTCACAGCGTTACCAGCAGCAATACACATCATCACACATCATATATAAATAATATGTATCACAAAAAAATACTTATGTAGCCTATAGTTAAATACAAACAGAGAAACACAGTAGTGCAAATAGATGGCATTATCATCACATTTGTTAATTTTGAAATTAAAACATCACATCACACCACATCAATGGTCTACCAAGAGTACAGCTGAAAAAAGTCTAACAGCAGCGGGTAGGAAGGGCCTTCGTTACATTTCCTTGTTACAACGTAGGTGAAGAAGCCTAGCACTAATGTTGCTCTCCATGGCTCGAACAGTCCCGCACGGGGGGTGGGAAGCTTTATCTCGGATAGTTGACAGCTTTGTCACCATTCTCCTATTGCCTACCGTCTCGAGACTGGAGCCCAGAACAGAGCCTGCCTTCTTCACCAATTTGTTCTACTACAAAACATAGCAGGATGTCTGCCTATCAAATTTCCACTAAATAAAGGTAAGAATATTCTGTTTTTTCTTTTCTTTTTTTTGTTGTTGTTTTGTTTGTTTGTTTGTTTGTTTGTTTGTTTGTTTGTTTGTTTGTTTGTTTGTTTGTTTGTTTGTTTGTTTGTCTCGGTCCAAGCTCTTAATACACAAAATACTGGTTGTTTGTGTGAGTATATCAAAAATAAACAGCATTGATGTCACAACATTGCCTCACAGCAGTTCTTAAACGTCTAATCATTGCCCACAAACAGTCAGGGGAATATTTACATAGTTTTGATGGCGCTGTGATATAACATGGCATTAACCTGCAGCAGTTGCGCCTGGAAGCGGGCCCCAGGGTCTTCGTTGTGATTGGTTGGCAGCAGGGGGTACACTATTCCAAGGTTTGGTACAGCTCCACCCTCTAGCATGGTCCGGTACAGAAAGTTACCATAGGCTTGTTTCACCCCAGCGAGCTCCTCTTCTGATGACAGCAGCTGGCCCATGTTGACGTCTTTAGCAGCTAAGATGCAAAGCTAACAATTCACAAAAGAATGCTCTTGTGTGTGTTGTTTTAGCCGGTCTGTTCCTTGCTTCCTTTCCCACGTCCACTTCCTGCTGCAGTAGACTTATTTTAAGACAAGACTGCAGTAGAACTTTGCTGAGCTGTAAATGTAGACCTCCCCCTAGCCATGGGGAGCAGGACCTGTTGGCATGCAGGGAAAAGAGGGCTTTTTCAAGCCACTGACCCCCGAAAGCCTGCTGACCCCTTTGGATGTCAAATCTTTAAAGAGTAAAGTAGTTTTTATACAGTTTTCTTCTAGTGCTATCTTTAAGTGGATGAAATTTAAACTAATCCTCTTTATGCTAAAAGAGCAGAAGAAGCGCACCATGGGATTGGAAGTAATAGCTATAAACTGACAAATAGGCCAAGGGCTTTTTATTTAGCTGAATGGGATAGAGAGAGGCCTTGATTGTAGTGTTTTTGTCTTCCCTTACTAGATTAAATATGGGGCAAAGGGATGTGGGAATTTAGGTAGTGTTGGAGATGTTCTTTGTTATCTGGGACAAGGGCTCGGTTGAGTGATATGCCTCTCGGCTGCAGCTCGAATTACAGCCGCCAGGGTGTTTTTCAAGCCTATGCTTATTTTTCTACCGTTACCAGCAATTAATAGGACACCCATTTCTTAATAATAATAATAATCCTTATTTAGACAGGCAAGTTATTACTTTCCTCAGTCAAAATGTTTACCAAAACAAAAATATTACCTTTTTTCGGCAAAATGATCAGGATTATATTGCTCAATTTTCAGCATGGTATCTGGGGATTGTTATGGTTAGCTGTAATGTACTGACTATTTATTATAAGTCCTTAATGCATGTGTTTTCTTGGCATTTTTGGTTAGCAACATTTCCTCTGCATACAGTCAATTTCAGAGAGGGGAAATTGGCTATTTTTGCTTAGCAGGCATGTAGTAGCTTGTCTATTTGTCAAGAAATATATACTCAATCAATGAATGAATTGTGCACTTTCCGGGCGTATGTGCTATTACTTTTCTTAGTGGAAACACTTGTTAGATCTGAAATTATGGATTTTTTTTGTTTTGTATTTTGCTAAATAGCACCTATAAAGTGTGTGTGTGTGTGTGTGTGTGTGTGTGTGTGTGTGTGCGTGTGTGTGTGTGTGTGTGTGTGTGTGTGTGCGTGCGTGCGTGCGTGCGTGCGTGCGTGCGTGCGTGCGTGCGTGCGTGTGTTTTAATCAAATTTGTACTCAAAGGACAAAATGTGCCGCTCTTTTGAGACAGGTACGCTTTTACTTTTCTCAGTCCAACGACTTATTGCAACTGAAATATTGGAGTTTTTTTATGGAGGTAAATATGGTGCAAAAGTAACTTGTACCTGTAAAAAAAAATGTTTTATTTGTATTAAAAAAAAAAGTACCTGTAAAAAAAAGTATAAATTTGTATTTGTAAAAGTCGTGATTTGCACCTGTAAACAAATGTGTATCTGGAAAAAAAAAATTATCTGTAAAAAAAAACAAAAAAACAATTGTACCTGTAAAAAAAAGTTATCTGTAAAAGTCGTGATTTGCACCTGTACGAAAAAAATGTACCTGTAAAAAAAATGTATCTGTAAAAGTCGTGATTTGTACCTGTACAAAAAATTTTTACCTGTACAAAAAAGTGTAAACTTGTATCTGTAAAAGTCGTGATTTGTACCTGTAGAAATGACAACTTGTAGTCAAAGAAGTCGCCACTAGAAGTCACAAGTGTTTTTTCTGCTGCTGTCCAGTCACTTGACTTTTTTCTTTCTTTCTGCCCACTTTGAGTGCTCTTGCATGTCAACCAATGTTTAAGCTGTTCCACACTGTGTTTGTATATTGAACCATGTTGAAATTTTCACGCCTAAGACGTCCTCTTCTTCCAAAATGACGCGTAAACTGGTGTGGCTACTCTGTTTGTTTACGTCCTCTTCTTCCAAAATGACGCGTAAACTGGTGTGGCTACTCTGTTTGTTTGGAATTTCGGACTTGTGCATATTAATAATAAAAACGTGGCGTCGTTTGAGATCAACTTACTGTCGTTCGCTGAACCAATGAGGTTGAGCTTTAGCACGCCCAAATCCTCCAAAGCCCGCCCTCTTCTCTACGAGTACAAATCACGGAGCTCTACAAGTACGAATCAGTTTTCTGTAGCGAGAGATTTAGTGCAAAAGTCAAGTGACTGGACAGCAGCAGAAAAAAAAATGTGACTCCTAGTGGCGACTTCTTTGACTACAAGTTGTCATTTCTACAAGGTATTTTTTTTTGTACAGGTACAAATCCCGATTTTTACTGGTGCAAATTTTTTTTTTACAGGTACAATTTTTTTTTACAGATACCCCCAAATTTTTTTTACAGGTACACATTTTTTTTTACAGGTACCAATAACGACTTTTACAGATACAAATGTATACTTTTTTCTACAGGTACAAATATTTTTTTTAAATAACTAAAACAATTTTTTTACAGGTACAAGTTACTTTTGCACCATATTTACCTCCATATTTGTTTCTTCTTTTTTTGTTTGTGACAAGAATACAGTATGGTTGTTTTTGCTTAATAGCACTTAACTGCATTTCCATTTTTTAGCTAATTTGTACTTATCAAAGGACAAAATGGACAGTTATTTTTAAATGGGTGTGCTATTACATTTCTCAGTCCAATTACTCATTGTAACGGAAATATTGAAGAGTTTTTATCTGACAAGAATAAGGATGTTTTTGCTTAATAGCACTTAACTGCGTCAAATAACAAAATTTGCTGCTCTTTTGAGACAGGTAGGGTTTTACTTTTCTCAGCCCAAACACTTATTGGGACCCAAATATTCGATAGTTTCTGCAAGGACAGCAAAGAAAATAATGGCACTCGTGTCACAACATTGATCACTTACTATGCAAATAATTACAATTTCCTCTAAGTGCATCTCCAAATTATACACCTGGCACCAGCCAACAGGTGCAAATGATTCTTTTTGGGCAAAGATACAGTATATTTCCACTCCTTCTCCATGTCATCATGCACAGCTTTCGAACAATGCTTCTCCTTCATTCACTTGCGAGTATTGAGGTGTGTTTTTGTGTGTGTGCTGTAGCTGACTCACTACTGACCCAATTCACACTCCTCTACGAGTGATGAAAATTTAAAAGATCTTATGTCTTACACACATACGTCTGCAGTCATCTCTCACCAAATAGATGCACTCATTCATATACTTAAGACTCCGCCTTCCTTTTCTGCAAAGGTCTATTTTGCATTTGAAAATGAAAGGAGTCCTTTGTGAGGAAGCTAATAAAAAGACCATGATGGAGAAAAGGGAAAGTAAGATAGAGATTGTAAGAAGGTGATAGAGCAAAAGGAAAATGATCAAGTGGAGGCCAGACACGTTAGTCCCAATTCTTGCTCATGAGGTGAGCCAAGTCGGAACATTTGGGAAAAGATTAAGACGAGAAAACAAGGTTTTAGCCTCAAACCGACCTCTTGTCTTGCAGGGATTTCAAACTCATTGGTCCTTGTGAGTTTCATAGTTTTTTTCACACACAAACACAGACACTGATTGTAAACAATTGAGGTCTTCTTGATTAAAGTTGGAATATGGAAGTTTTTTCCCCAAAATAACCCCAAGCTTTTTATTTGACCATTTATGACTGAAATGCCTTCTAATTAGTAGATTAACACCTTAGCTGTTCACAATGGTTACTCCTGCAAGCCTCTGGCCAATAGTTTTCAGACTGGATTCGGGTTAGAATTTCCCCCGCCCTGTCTGCGGATGTGACGTAATGTGCGTGGTGTGTATGTGAAGAACGGTATGTACAGTTTCATTTTTCGTCAGCAGGTGGCAGTAGCGATTTGAAATGGAATATTCTAAGTTCAGTAGCTTTAAAGAAAAATCTAAATTGGTCTCAAAGCCAGACAGACAATGAATTGCATGCATTTTTACGCAAGCAGGTAGCACTTCATACATTACACCTAATAAACTTGTCAATTAGTGTGCAGATCTCTGCATTTGGTGCATAAAGCAGACAAAACACGGCCAAACACATACACAAAGATGTGTCACTTTTCAGAAGCTCCAATATAGAGATATAGAAGAAACCCTGTAACCCAGCAGGAAAAAAAAAATGTTTATTAGGATTTTTTGTGTGTCTATGACACTTCTGAGTAACATTTTTGCAGTTCCTGAGAAACATACATGACAGTGTTAATTTCATCAGGTAGTTTGAAATCATTTCTCAACTTTTCGATGTATAGCAAGAAAAATATAACCATTTTCCTTTGTGAAATCAAGCGATTCGTTTAAAAAATGGCCCTCATATCCATCTTGTGTGATTATGGAAACTTGGCAGGTTGCATTATAATTTCGCTGCCTTTCAGAGTCACATTAAGGGTCTTAAAACTTGTCATGTGCGCCTGTGAGATGGATGGTGATTATAACGACCCTGAAAGGCTTTCTGCATGTACATTTAAAACGATGAATGACTCTCTTATTGCCCAGCTTTTCTTTGTGACGTTGCCCACGCAACAGCTTTCAGCGGACTGTGATATGCGACGTGCCCGTGCAGAACGCCAATATCAATTCTGCTTTTCTGCCGCTGCCATCTGGCATAATTAGCCCTGCTGCTGCTAAGTGGACACACAAAATGGATGCCGTGTCACTGGCTGACATAATTGACTTATTTCTTAGTGCCAGGGTTAACAGAAAATAATGTATGGAGTAACAGTGCAAAATTATGGGTACATTTTAATTTAGTAAGTTATTTTATTATCGCTATATGTTAGTGTAGCGACAAAAAGTTAGCACGCTATTATACCCCAAATGCAAAAATGGTGCATGCACAGAGTTCATTGGGGCCCATTTCAGCAAATTGCCCACCAAGAGTTGTCGAAATACAATCCCTGAAATTTTCCCAAAATGGTTTCTTTAAAATGGCTGACCTCCTCTTTAATTTTAGCCATGGGTCATTGAGACTATTTCATGCGTACTGTTATGTCTACCCAATGTTATGTTGACAGGTGAAACTGGTGCTTTTTTAAAAAAATCTTTCCAAGCCATCAAAAATACTTATCACATTTTGACGCCATGCTCTGCCCACAATAGATGGCGGGAGCAAAAAAAAAAAACTCACCATGGTCATTTGGGGGCAGTATAATACAGACCTACAAATATATGGAACGGTCACTTCTTAGGAAGCCGTAGTAATATTGGTCGGTCATCACAAAGGTAAAGAATATACAGTATGCCTCTGAGTATTGTTATATTATCTTTGTTTTCAAAAAGCTGTTACTTAAAGGGTTATAAATAATACCACAAAACCAAAAGTTTACACTAAGCAATTGATGCCTTTTTCTAATTTAATAATACAGTGCTGAGAATTTACAGTCAGATTTTTTTTCTTCTTCTCATGGCCAAAAAAGAAAGGGAAAAAAATCAATTATATAATGAGTCATCAAGAACTGTAAAAACTCCACTGACATTTTCTAAACTCAGTGACCCACACACTTGTATTGATTTTTAATCAATTGTTAAATACAACGTATGATGTTGTTTTGAGGCACGTCGATACATTTCATTACGCCAAACAAGCATCCAATCTGAAGTAGTGATGACCCAGCAATCTGCCCCATTGCTTCAGGGTCAGGTAAGGCTGAGTCTTATACTGTAATGTAATATTCATCATTTATATATATACATTTATATATATACTGTATATATATATATATATATATATATATATATATATATATATATATATATATATATATAGTAGTGCTGTCAAAGTTAAAGAGTTAACTAATTAATTAATCATAAAATGTTTTTGCATTAATCATGAATTAACGCAGATTAATCGCACTATTAATTTTGACCATAGATTATCCTTTAGCGAGACAGCACATGGTTACGTTTAAGGTAGCACAGCTTGTGTTTGAGCAATAAACATAATTACATGCATTAAAGTAAAGCATTTAATAAATATTTGTGTATCACATTTTGAATATTTGTGCATGTCAAAATATTGGGGTTATTTTTTTTTCATTTTACATCATGCAAGTAATTAATTGATTAGAACAAGAGGAGGATGAGCGTATGCAGTGGATCAAAAATTTGAAGACATCCTCATAACATTAAATGTCAAAAGAATTAACACATAACCTGATGTTCTTCAAATTTGGCAGGAAAAAAATGTTGATAAAAAAGCCTTTTGTTAAGCGATTAATTGTGATTAATCACAATTTTAAGATGTGATTAATCTGATTTAAGAATTTAATCGTTTGACAGCTCTAATATAACGCTTACATTTTAAATCAGATTAAGGACATTTTTTTGACAATTTTGTGTTTTCAGTTAACCTTACATGCATGTTTTTTTATATGTGGGAGGACGTCAAAGTAGGCTGGAGCTGTGATTTGTTGCAAGAGCCTCAAAACTGAGTTCAACATCATCCATCCAGATTATAATATAATACAACATAATTTAAAATGGGTGAAATCAGGGCGATCTGACCTGCCATTTAGATCCTTTGACATTTTTAACTGTCCCCTGGGTCACTTTAGTCCTAAAGCGAGGCCTAAAGAGGAAATGCCATTTAAAAAGGCCACATTCATGAGTGTGCCTGTGCATTAGCCCCTTTTACTCAAGTCACTACAGTGAAATGGCTTGAAATTAGGTTGAGGCTTGTGTGTGTGTGTGTGTTTATGAGTGCTCACACTTTATTGAACCAATACAAAAATGAATTTATCTCTGAATAAAATCTATCCAATGTTTTTCATAATTTCTCATTGAGGCACATTGTCAGACCAATCAATGAAAGAGCAAGAATATGTGGTGCGTTGTTTTTAAACCAATACGATATTTCATTTAAACAACATATTAACATACGTCAAACACATTACACGAAAGCTATAACAAATGCAATAAAAGTATAGAAAGTGCACACAGAACGAATTATAGTCTACTTATAAATCAAGGCGCCAAAAAAAGTCAGTCTCTTAGTGGGGAAAGGCTAGTTTGAAAGATGATGAAAAGAGTAATGTAAATAAGAAATGAAAGAGAAAATTTGAGACATTCATACTGTACAGTACTTTATATATGTGTATATATATATATATATATATATATATATATATATATATATATATATATATATATATATATATCATGGAATGTTGTCCAAAAGAGACTCCTGCTGGAGCATAAAATGTAGTGCATCTTGATGACATATTTCCGCTTCCGATATAAATAATCTATAACATGGCGGTGTATCATGGCCGAATAAAAACTTTTGCCTGCCTTTTATCGTTTTTTTTTTTAAATAAGACTTTACAGTGAGCACAATGGTCAACATAAGCAACGAAGCGAGTCTAATTCGCTACTTTTGCACTGCTGGTTACGGGATGGACCAGTTTGTGATCAACGAGGTGACGCGGAAGCTGGCGGCTCACGACGTGAGTGGCGACTCCTTTGTATTGGAAACTGATTTATAATAATAACTTTGCTCCACATTCTGTTCCTATCTGGAATAATAGATGTGTTGTAGTGAAAAGAAAATATTTGTTTGATCATGATTGGGTAGCGAAAGGTATTTGGTCGATCTTGCACTCAATGGATATAAGAAGAGGATTTCTTAGATTTGAGGATTTTGTCACTAAATTTGATTTAAGATGTACGAAACAACAATATTCAGGGGTAATACACGCTATACCACAAGCTATGGTAAACATAGTGAAAGGAATGTTACTTTATGACCTAAGAACACCTACGATCCCATCACTCTAAATTGACGAGGTTAATTTTATAGATTAAAAAAAATTACTAATATTTTTTTACGTGGTGACCTTACATCCAAAATATTTCCATTGCCTATAAAAGGAAAACACTGTTAAAAGAATATGCTGAAGAAATTAGTGTTAGAATTAGAACCTTAATCAGTCTACCCATATCGAAGGCTAAAGAAACACATTTCAAGGTGATAAATTATGTTTATCCTTGTGGGGATTTTATGCTGTGCCTTTTGTGGCTGTGATATAGAGACTTTGGAACATTTATTTTTGAATGTGTGTACGCAAAGATATTTTGGGAAGCATTTCAGCGCTTTATTTCGGAGGACAATGATTCACTAACACTGGATTTCAAGAATATATATCAAGTATAGTTTAGGATTGTAATACAAGACAGAAAAAAGGAAATGATACTCAATACTTTGATAATAATAGCAAAACAGTTTATTCACATATGTAGATTTAATAAATGCCAACCTTTGTTTTTGATTTATTGTAAGGAAATTGAAGGGTTTGGAAGGACATTGAGGAGGGTTAAGATGAAGCAAGCCTTGTCGGTATTTAATAACTTGAAAAATGTCTGATTAGACCTTTCGTTTTTTTGTTTGTTTTTGTTTGTTTTGTGTGTTTTCTTTTTCTTGTGTCTTGTTTGACAGCACCGTTCTGGTTTGTGTGCTCATTTTGATTCGGAGTTTGAATTGATAAAAAAAGCAACCAAAAAAAGTGGGGCGACTCCTATGCTAAAAGTTTCTTAATTTGTAAACGATTAAAAAAAATGGCTATTTTTTAATATAGCATAAATAAGGAAAGAAACAAAATCATAATTACATTCTGTATTGCATTTTCATTTTGTAGTAAATTATGAAAAACCCTAACCCTAACCCTCGAAGCCAGCTGGGATAGGCTCCAGCGCCCCCCGCAACCCTTGTGAGGACAAGTGGTTAAGAAAATGGATGGATTATGAAAAACATATTTTTATTATGACTGCTTAATCGTTGTCACTCTCACCATTGTTTTGCAGATTGAGCAGTTGCAGGGTAAAGTGTTGTTCAGCTCCTCCGTGCATATCAAACAAGTGAAACAGCTGAAGTCCGTTGAAAGACTCTTCTTGTTGATGAAGCGAGACTCACCTCTCAAGCTGCCTGCTCACGCCAACCCAGGTAGCCACCACAAATTAAAATTGCACGCTAGATAATGCTTGATTTGATAGTTTTCTATACTCTGTGTTCACAGGAAAAGTTGCTTCTGTGCTGAGGTCCACTCTGATTGGTGACCTGCAACAGTGGACTAGCGCTGAAATGACATGGAGGCGCCTGCAGGGGGTGGTAGCAGACAAGGAGAAGGAGAGGGAGGGTGAAGACCAGAGAAATGTTGAAGAGGAGGAGGTTTGTGGGGAAGAAATTGGAAGTGATTTCCAAATTATGAAGAAAAGGAGAAAGTTGGACTGTGGAGATGAGTATGTCATCACGGGAGATGACTTTACTGCGGAAAAACATGGTAATTATGCAGAATGATTTGGTAGCCTTCCTGTTTCTTGGTTAGTCCAAAAATGTGCACGGGTCAGTGTGACCCTATGTGTGTTGAGCCATCAAACATTTTGACATTTCTTCCCTCATTTTGCCCTTGTTTCACGGCTAGGACAATATCTAATATTTAATATACCATGTCAGTTAAAAAAAAAAAAATATATATATATATATATATATATATATATATATATATATATATATAATTAACCTTACTGTCATATTACGGGTCAATTTGACCTGTCAATATCTTTTTTTTTTATGTAAAAAGAAAGTTTTACCTTAAAAAAAAAAAAAGTTTAACTATTAGTTAGTTTAGTTCGATTTTATACTGTGGGTCAAATTGTCCTGTAAAAATGTCAATTTTATAAAAAAAAAAAAAAGTATTTATTTATTTGTATTATATGTACCGATACATAAAAAGTGTTTCTCTGTTTTTTAGTTAGTATAAAAAAGGCCTTGTAGCATTTTACAGTCTGACATGTTTATTTCATTTTATGTTTACTTTTATATTCAGACCAAGATACAACACCACCACAGGCTAACCAGTATTCTTCTGTCCCACTTTCCTTTCGGATCAGCTGCAAGTGTTCTGGGTCACTGTCCCGCCACCTAAGCATTCTGGTATGGTCATGTCACTTTTTTTCCAAGTCAAAAACATTAATATAATCACTTTACAAATGCCATAGGATGGCCTCACGAGGAGGCAGATTTTGGAATGGCCCTGCCAGAGTCCCAGAGCTAAAACCTCATTGTGAATCTAAAGGAACCTAACGAAAGCAAACCAATTCTAAGTTACAAGTGTGTGTCCAGGTGAAAATGTCTGTTTTGGAAAGTAAGAAAAAAAAAAACCCCACAATACTGCTTTCATTAAGTCACATTAATTTAGTTGGACATGTCTATAATAAAAGGTGGAATGAAAATGGAAGTTGGCCATTTTGGTTTAAAGCAGACATTTTTGGTGAAACGCAGGGCTTTTCCTTTGCAAGCTCCTACTAAGGAATTCATTCAAATATTATAACAACTTATGTAAATTGTTTAAATTATTAATTTTATATCATATTTCTTGTTTTTTTATATCAAAAGGAGGTGAGTAAAGTGTTGGGAGTCATTCTGAGTGAGAAGTTGGGCTGGAAGGTTGATTTAAGGAACCCACAGATTGAGGTAAACAAGTTTATTTTTTTTATAATTATCATTATTCCAGTTGTGTTGTATTTAATTGTATAATGGTTAGAGCTGCCTATTTTTGACTCGCAGATTACCGTGTATTTGAGGGATGACCATTGCCTACTTGGGATACCGCTCACCAGGTTAGCACTCGCTGAATTGACACCAAAAAGAGACCTTGAATGCATTGTTGAATGTTTAGATTTTAAGTGTTGTTTGTTTCCTTCAGGTTACCGCTTGCTAATCGGTGCTACATCAAAACGACAGGACTGAGGTCTACAGTTGCCTGGGCTATGGCTGATCTGGCTCAAATTCAGGTATTATTACCGCCTGGCATTGTGCTACTTTAGTATTTAATTAAACATTCACTTATTTTGTAATCATTATTTGAATGGATGATGATTTTTAAATATGTTATTTGGTATTATACTTTATTTTTACTTTATTATAAATGTTATTTCATCATGGTGTGTGCTATGTTTTCCAGTCAGGTTTCCTTGTTCTCGATCCAATGTGCGGCGTGGGAACCATCTTAATAGAGGCAGCACAGGAACACAAGGTCACTAATTATTACTTTATTAAAACATACGTTGTACACAGTTGTAATTAAAAGAATATAATAATATGTACCGGTATGTGTTTTTTCTCTGAATTGGAATTTCAGCTTGCTTGTTTCCTGGGTTTGGATGTTGATGACAGACAGCTGCACAAGGCCAGTGAGAATGTTGCATTTGCGAAGCTGGGAGACAGGATGCACCTCCTAAAAGCTTCTTCTACTAGTAAGTTATCTGGTCAAAATGATCACAAAATTATCAGCAATGTGATTCTCAAAGAATTCCAACGGCGTCCTCTGTCAGATATGCCTCTACCGAGTGAGAGCGTGGATGTGGTGGTCTGTGACCTGCCATTCGGCAGGAAGTTTGGCACCAAAACCGACATGGCCGCCAGTCTGCCGCTCATCCTCGCCGAGATGGAGAGGTCTGTTGAACCTGAGACCGGGTGATTGGTAACAAAACATGCAATTTAACCGTGCTGTGTTTGCAGAGTTCTCCGTGTTGCTGGAAGCTTGGTGCTTCTCCTCAGTCCTCAGCTGTCGTGTATCTTGAAAAAAATCCTCACGCAGCCTCAAACGGGAACACAAGAATCCGCAAACCAGCAAGGAGCCCAGGATGTCACATCAATTCCTACCCAGAGAAATGAGCCTTCAATGGGGCTAATGACCAAGCCACGCCCCCCTCTCTCCTCTCTAAAGCACCAGACCACTCTGAGACTCAGCTTAGGCACCATAGATGGACTTCTACATAAATATATAAAAACACATGTTTAATTGATCAGTGTTTGGCATTTTCTGCTAGAGTTATATTAAATAGACAAAAGCAGTGCAGTTGCACTGATTGAACCTTTTCGGATTACCCGGTACCATGACCTGGATGACTGAAAATTGAGCCAGACGTGACTCTGTTTAAATGCATCTATTTGTGATGTTTCACTCCATGTGACCAATCAAACAGTGTCAGCCAGTCACATGACCACAAATGGTCTTTGCTTCGCCGCTCCACACAGAAGGACATATTTTGAAGTGACTCTTATATGAAACATGGCAAAAATCTATATTGACCTTACAGATAGGCCAGCCCACTCTTAAAAATAGATGGCCAAAAGAACCACAGGATCATGTGCTGTTATCTGTGTCTGCCTAAAAAATTTAATATTTCAGCCTATAAGAACTCCGCATGAAAGTTCTTTCCCATCCAATTAATTTTAAGATTTATTTTGTTTTATTTAAAAGTGTTATTTTTGGGCAGTATTTGACTTTTTGTTGGACATTTTGTATTTTATTTTTTGTGTATTTGGCATTATGCTATGATTTAAAAAACCTCAGAAGTTACTAAACAGTTACTCATTACTTGAATTTTTTTTTTTTCACCTGGTACTTATTCTTGTCATTATTTGGAGGATGACTTGAATTAAACAGCACTCTTGTGTAAAAATTGTTTGCCTACTCCACCCACCTCTATAGTATTTAACACAGTGAAAACTGTTATTTAATTATGTGACAACGATGAAGACACCATGCCTGAAGATTGTTTGAAATCTATTTGTCATTTGACTGTTATATAAAGTCCACTATATATAAAAATCCCTACATCGTGATCAGGCAGCAGGAAAAGAGTGAATGGTTCTAAATGCATTCGCTGAGTTTCAATCATTCACCTCATCCCCAATTCCCTTATCACTTTACTGTCTGCATTTTTAATGTATGTTAAAAGTCCACAAAATGGTCCACCATGTATATAAAAAATACAAATCCCTGACGATTTTGTCCTGTTATGATGGACATACTAGGTCACTTTCTAGGGGCCACTACATTCCAAACTTTACACATTTTCAAATATTCCTGGAAATGTACTACTTTGCATCTTTGTAAATCTGGATCATGTTTGTGTTCTCCTGTAGCCAGCAATTGTCATGTGCATGCAGTGTACATTTGATTGGGTAACTTCCTTCCTAGTACAGTATATGGGGCACTGACTTAAAAGAAACCACGGGCCATTTTATTCAGGGACCGTGCCACTTTCAAGAGTGGACTTTTGTTGTGCTGCAGTGCTCACACACTGACCCCCATCAGCTGAATCACAATGCTGCCATCTGCCAGCGTTCAGCCCCGCTTAGCCTAGTTAAACTGTGAAAGGGCCAGACACGGCCACGCTGGGCTTACTTACAGCCTTCCATTCACTTCTTCTTAAGCCAATCACTTGTGATTTTTGATGCCAGCACACACAAACAACTGAGTACAGCAGCATCTTGGATTACGCCTGTCATCCACCCAATTATGTCGATGACAATTTAGTCAGCCCAACATGAATGAAAATTTGCAGATTTTTTGTTTATTCCTGCATTTTAGGGGTATCCCAAAATTAACTTTGCAATGTTAAATATGGAAACAGGAAGTCAGTCATTTTGGCTCAGCTTGTAAAATGTCACTTGACCATACCCAGAAAACAGGTGAGCTGTGATTTGGTCGTTACCTGAGCCTTTAGGTACTGTGATGACATTTTCAGGCAACAGCAAATGGTAAAATGACTGCCCTCTGAGATGGATAGACAGGTGGATTGTTCTGCCTAATTCATATCCCACAAACGGAATATTAACAAGAATGTCGCGTTTAGATTAGTGGTGGTGCACAGAACATATTATTGTAAAGATTTTTTTTTTACTTGAGTTCCCCTTTAAATGTATGAAAATAGAAAACTTTATTTATTCTTTTTTTTGGTTGATAAAAGCGTATTACACACGTTAAATAAAAACCTAAATACAGTAAATGCTGTAAAACAAATTAAGTTGAACTTAAAAGTTAAATACGACAGAACTGTACTTTGGCAGTGATTTATTTGTGTACCACTGGAGGATGCCTTCGCCCATGTACCACAGAGAATCACTGATATGGGAGATTGTGCGAAGTGATTATGAAATGATGTGATTCTGTATTTTCTACATACGGCAGAATTTTAGGTATGTGAAAAGTGCTAGAAGAATAAAATATACTTGCATGAATCAAAGAAGCACTCTATTTATGGAGAAAATAAAGGAATGAGAATTTTGTGTAAAATTGTAAGAAATGCAGTTTTGTTGTACATAATCTTATCTTTTTGTTGCATAGATTAAAATGTTTAATTGTGTATGTGTTGATAACTGTGAGAGGAGGTCATGTCTACTGCGCATGCTCCTTGCGCAGTGGCCGCCATGTTGGAGCAGGAGTGGGCTAGGGCTGCTATTTTCTGACGCCGTATGTTTTTCTCTCTCTCTGACAATTATCCCCGTTCGCACATAACATCGTCGGTGTCCGTCAACTGCGCGCGTCGTCCGGCGCCCTGAGCGGCACTTGGCCATGATGAACGCCACCGTCGACCTGTCCCGTCGCAATCCGCAGGAGGATTTCGAGCTGATCCAGAGGATAGGAAGCGGCACCTACGGAGATGTGTACAAGGTAAAAAGCTGCAGCGAGAGTGGGGGAAGAAGCACTGTAAAACCTGGGTTCCATAATCGGACAGCCATATGTGTTGGGCGCTTCTTTTAAAGTGAATAAAATTGGGTTTTTAGCAATCACGTCACTCATTTGTGAAGGCCAAACATGGTCACTGTTACTACTTGAAGCTGCGGGCCGTTAAAAAGTGCGTCAAATTAAGCTAATGCTAGCCCCGCTGCTTTAGAGCCTGGATGTGGTTGCCACACACTATCTTATTAAATTCACTAATTTTCATTGGAATTTCAGTTTCTGCAACTATTATAAAGCTTGGACTTGTTAAAATTCGTCTGACGAAAACAGCAGAGGATATCGGATATGTGCAAAGCGAGCTGTCCGAAAATGGATTCAATCGATTTGTTTTAGCATCGCGATGCTAACCCGGTTGCTTCGGAGGGGGAAACATCGTCACAAAATCACAGCGAGCGTTCATTTAGTTACTCAAATATTCACTGGGATGCACCAGCCGCTTCACCTTTTAGCACAACTGCCGGTAAAATAACGTTAGTTGGACCATCCTGCTGTCAGGTGTCGCGAGCCCCCAAGATGCTATCGCGACACTAAGCTATGATAACAACAACATTACCAAAATCTCCTACTCGCCTTCATCTTGTAGCACCGCAAAATTATTCTATTAGGGTTATTACAGAAGTAAATAACTCCATTAATAGGTCGGCGGTTTCAATTATTGTGATTTGTGTCCGTTATCTTTGTTGTCAACAATCAATCAAGGCCCTACTGTGCCTGTGGACGCAGACCCCGGGATATGATGGTTTTCATTATGTCATGACACATAAATCAAATTAAATAATGTAAACTTTCGGTGTTGTTATGCTGCAATTGCTATTGTTGACAAAGTGTTATCATGCACAATATTTGAGAATAATTGAAGAATGCCTTCCAATTTTTTCAGTTGGTTAGTCCTCTTACATGGTACTCTACAATGTAAGTAGATAACTCTTTATCTCTAATCAGTTTTCCCAGTTGAAATTAATGCAAATGTCCTTAATCAGTTTTAGCCTTCCCTACGGGCAACAGCAACACATTTTGTAATGTTTTTTTTTTTTAATGAGGAAAAAAATAGCACTTTATAAATATTGTACTTCATAAAAACATACAGTACTGACATAATTAAAAAAAAAAGAAGAAAATAATTAAACAGATTTGGTCACGTTGGCCTCTGTACGTGACTAATGGTATATCTGGTCATATATATATATATATATATATATATATATATATATATATATATATATATATATATATATATATATACATATATATATATACACATATACATATATATATATATATATATACATATACATATACATATACAGTTGTTTTTTTACACTTGCAAATCCAAGCAGAAAATCATCCGAATAACGGCTTGTATCTTGAAAAACTCGTAAATCAGGTCACTCGTATCTCAGGGCACAACTGCAGTCATATTTATTTTTGTATGTTGAGCATTGTTTATGACAAAATAGTAGGAAGAGCTCTAGTTGTCACGCAGTGCAGTTAGTTGTGCATGCCTCCAGCCACAATAATACACAATTTGGATTGCAAAGGCATTCCTAATAAAGTGTCAGCCGTCAGGTATGCAGTTGTTGGTTTTAAAATGACATTCCGCTAGCCATTTAACTACAAAGTTGGCACAGTTCAGCTCTGTGAAACATTAAACACTCATACTGTTTGATGATGTTTGGTGCACTTCCAGGACGCTTTTGTTGTGGTCGACACTGTGCTAGTATGCCACCACAAGATTTCCAGGGCTTTTTGTAGGATAGCATTTTAGTTTATGTTAATTTTTGCAACTTTCTTTATTGCTTCGCATCTTGCATGCCTCCCCTGTTGGAGTAGATCATTTGTGTTTCTAATTTTAGGCACTTTATCTTGGCTTGTTGCAGCCACTCGGGCTCTGGCAAACTTGTTATTCTCCCCACTGGACCTGTTATCGTGCAATAGTTCATCATACGTATTGAACAGAGTTACTGTCTAAACAATTATTAATTGTTGTCTTTAGGGCGTTCACTATTCAAGTGAAAAACTTTCTTTGCAAAAATATGCTATGTGGCCCCACTAGTTTATACACAGTATTCTAATTAGGCTGAAAAATCCACCCGTTCTTATCCATGTCAGGGGTTGCCATTTGTCCTGTACTGCCATCTGCTGTCTACTGGAATTGCCATCACAATGCCCACGGGCTCGCCTTGCAAATGTCATATGACCAAACCCAGAAAACAGGTGAGCCCGTTGACACTTGTATGAAGTTCAAACGCAAAATCCCTCTGCATCACTAGGACGTCTGTGTAAGCAGTAGGCGGCTTTCTGGCTAAACCTCATTGATGCCTATATTTGGCTCCACCATTGTGTAAAAATCTGCGACACGGATCGGAATGTTTGAGCAGGAAGCAACGTGTGAAGCCGACTTCTGTGTTTTCTTCTGCTCCTGTTTGTTGCATTGCACCAGAGGAGCACCAGTGCCGAAGAACAAGACAAGCCTCCTGACACAAGATCATCTCTAATTTGTGCAACGGAGGCACTCAATTACGTATATGCTGAGTGAGAATTAGCATTTTGTACTCAGACGCTTGAAATTTGTGTCTCATTCCTGAAGTCATGGTGATACCGGGTGATCTTTTACCTCATATCTGGGGCTGTTAACTCTTTGACCGCCAAAAACGTTTAATAACGTTTAGCAAAATCCTACGGAGGACCGCCAAAGACGTTGACTCTTTCACTGCCAGACGTTTTCAGAAACGGGTTGTCCCCACTGCCAGCCGATTTAAGCATTTTGAGTGATCTTTCAAGGTCCACAGAAAATGTTGTGTTTGGACTATGGAAACACACATACTACCAAATGAAAGATTGGACTCTCAGCTTTCATCAGAAAAAAAAGTTTGTTTCTACCTTATTCCGTTCTTCAGTAATCAACAATAGAAAATGGTTACTTTCACCGAAATTCTCTCTTTTGAAACAAAAAACGGAGAAAAAGAGCTTTTTGTGAAACGATGTTATTTCATGCACTCTAGTGAATTGTACACTTCTTTTTGTCCATGAATGATGCCACAAACACCTAAATAGTGCTTTACTTCTGTAAAACGCTTTCACCAACAATGAAAAAGTGTTTTTTGATTGCAAAATACGTTTATTTCCATTCAACAGTGTAACAATTTGACAAAACAATTTCGCAAACTATTTACAAATGTGTGCAACTGTGGTACTACTTACAATTATGTGGATGTTTCAAATACAGTTTTTCCTTTTGTAACGCTCTCCTGCGTGCAAGGAGACGCCAGGACTCGCACAACAGTTTACTTTCACTTTCACATTGGTCCGTTTTGCGTGCAAACGTTACACTTTCTTGACGGCCTTTTTTTCCGGGGAATAAAAAGCAAGTAGCAGACTGTACACACTCCTCCGATGAATATGCATTGGACTCGGGGCACTCTCCGTCGTCCGATCGAACGTCCGCCTGTGCGTGCTCGGTTGCGCTCCGCGTTACGACACCGTCATAGCCGCCGCGTTAGCGGTTCCAATTTGAGAATGGCTGAGAAAGTGAGAATGGCGACCGGTTGCAAGCAGCTCACGCTTGAGCATTTTTTTCAAAGACGAAAAGCATCGACCAATGCTAAAGAGCACATTGATGACGACGACGACGATGATGATGATGATGACTCCGAGGTTGACGCCGAAGTTGGAAGCGTTGACGCGGCGGCTATGATCACGTCATGAAGCCTCACCGGCAAGAAAGTGTAGCGTCTGCACGCGAAGGAGCAATCATAGTGAAACTAATCTGTTGTGCAAATCCTGCTGCGTCCCCTTGCACGCAGGGGAGTGTTACAGAAAGAAAAACTGTAGTTGAAACATCCACACAATTGTAAATAGTACCACGGTTGCACACATTTGTAAATAGTTTGTCAAATTGTTACACTGTTGAATGTAAATAAACGTATTTTGCTATCAAAAAACACTTTTTCATTGTTGGTGGTAGTGTTTTACAGAAGTAAAGCACTGTTTAGGTGTTTGTGGCATCATTCATGGGGAAAAAAAAGGAGTCAAATTCACTAGAGTGCATGAAATAATATCGTTTCAAAAAAAGCTTGATTTCTCCGTATTTTGTTTCAAAACAGCATTTGGGTGAAACTAACCATTTTCTATTGTTGATTACTGAAAAACGGAATAAGGTAGAAACAAACTTTTTTTTCTGATGAAAGATGAGAGTCCAATCTTTCATTTGGTATGTGTGTTTCCATAGCCCAAACACAAAATTTTCTGTGGACCTTGAAAGATCAGTCAAAATGCTTAAATCGGCTGGCACTCACAGCATCCCTTTTCTGAAAACGCTTGGTGGTCAAAGAGTTAAGTCCTAACAAAGTGGCCGTTGTGTTAGCACATTGTGTAGCTTGCACCTTGCATTGATCATGTCATTGCCATACCAACCACTTTTAACCTGAGCAAATACTTGTGCAGCAATTTTTTCCCTCAATTTTCAACATTGTACAATCTTTCTGGCTTTTGAATTTTGCAGTATTACCAAGGGATGCTCCGATTCACTTTTTTCTTTACCGATTCAATACCAATACCTTGGGTTTAGTATCTGCCGATGCTGATTTAGATCCATACTAAATTGTCTTTGCAATTAATATATTTCCCCCAAAACTCAAATGCTTTTAGATGTTCTTTAATGTCTTGGAAATATTTTTTGATTTTGATTTTATTTATTAGAATATGATTCAATATTTTTAATACATGCATTGAATTTATATTGAATGAATGTAATCATTACTTTAGTGCCGGTTACCCAAGTACACTTTTATTTTTCTTACATTCAGGCAGTGTTAAGGTTTCAAGTTCAACTGTGCATAATGTGGCCAGGGCTGATTCCAAGTGCTTCTATTTACAGAATGAGTTCGATGTGGCCAAAGGCTCTCTGCGCCACTTGCTTCTGTCTACATGTCTTCATGTCTGCACACAAAAAAATATTGATAGGCTACAGTGTTTTCCACAGATTTAAAACCTACTTGGGTGGGTGGACTCCGGCGGTGGGGATGCGAGGCGGGTTGGACGGGACATGGGTCTGTCCTGTTACTACGTCTCCTCTAGCCTCACGATCTACAAGTGAGTGACAGCGAACTAACGTTACATGCAGTATATCCTGTCGCGACACGTTTTTTTTCTTTTTAAATATATTTTTAATCAATTTTCTTGAAAACTTCTTGAGTGGTGGCCAATTTACTTGGGTGGCCCGCCCATGTATTAACATGGTGTGGGAAACACTGGGCTACATGCTTTTTTTTTCTCTCCAGTTTAAGAAGATAGATTATCCCCAAATGCCACCTTAATGTACAAAATGCCATTACAACAGGCATAAATAATTACATTATTCTTTGTCTCGCCTGCCTCGGCAAACTCTGTTGTCGCTTCCCACACGGCCCTCCTTCCACGGAGCCTGCCGGCTCATCGCTCGCGGAAGCTGCGAGGCAGGCCCCGTTCGTGCGGCGGTGGACCTTCGCAAGAGAAAGAGCGGAGGTCCCCGCTTGGCCGGCGGTGATATATTACCTAATAGGGGTGTTAGAAAAAAATCGATTTGGCAATATATCACGATATTACAGCGCACAGTTCTCTAATCGATTCGATATGCCAAATCGATTTTTAAAAATAATTTTTTATGGGAATATTCAACAAAACGTCTTACTTTGGGTTAGGATTCACACATTAAGCATGGAAGAATGTTATATTAATGGAACATTAAGCCTTAATATTTTATTTCAGTGCTGTTCAAACGTGAAACAGACTGCAACCTGTTTGTTAAATGCAGTGGCTCAGTTATAAGCCTGAATTTTCAGATAAATAAATACATTTTCATACAAATCTTACAGTGTACATGTACAAGTTTACTGATTAGTATTTTCTAAACCCCGGGGGCTCCATCCGTGGCCCGGGTCTCGGCGCTCCGGGGGCCTTGGTGTTGTACCCGCCCGCCCCGCTCCGGTGGACCTCCTGGCACCTCGGGCGGGCCCCAGTATGCGGGGGGCGAGCCCTATCGCCCCGCCGGGCTGGTCCCATATGCCCGCCGGGGTGGATGGGGGTTTGGTGGAGGTCTTGCGCTTGCTCTGTCCTGGCGGGGGTCGACGGCTCCCCTCTTTGGTAGAGATTTTCATGCATGCCAGATCCACCACACCAGCATCTATCGAAACTCAGACACGATCTTCCTCAGGTCATTGAATCGGTGGAGGCTGGTGTCTGTGGATCGCACTCTGCTTCGTCTGTCCTTCCTTCCTTTCCTCAGTCTCTCCTTCCTTCCTTTCCTCAGTCTCTCCTTTGGTCTCTTGAGGTCTCCCTGATTTGTTGAAATTTAGATGTCTCTGGGGTTGGTGAAGGACTCTGGTCGGTGCTGGATTTCACTTTCCTTTCTTTTCTTTGGTCCTTCCTCGGGTTTCCTGACGGCCTCACGACTCTGGCTGGAAGTGTTCGGTTTAGGTGAACGGTATGGGATTTTTTTTTAATAGGTTTTAGGTGAACTAATGAATACACACACACTCGCACGCACGCACTCATAATTACCCACATACAAAAAAAAAAAAAAAATATATATATATATATATATGTATATGTAAAAAAAGGAGAGCAATGATGATGACATGTCAAATCGGTAAAATTACCGAATGAACAATACTGAGCTCTCCAGAAAAAAAAAAGAAAAAGTATTTTCTAAACTTGAGTAAAAAAAAAATCACAATAATCAATTTATAGATTCGTATCGGGATTAATCGGTATTGAATTGTGACCTATGAATCGTGACACGAATCGAATCGCCAGGTATTAGGCAATTCACACCCCTATTACCTAACCATTCCCTGTTTCAACTCGTCATTGGAGACGTGAACGTGCGCGCGCCCTGGAGATAAGCCTCTGTGGATCAGACCATTTTGACAGATACCAGATCCATTTTTTTTTCCAATATCATGGCCAATACCCGATCCACGTATGGGATTGGAGCATCCTTAGTATTACCTCAAAAAGTAGCAATAAGTTCACAAGCTCCACCTCTTGAATGTGAGTATGTTCTGCTTTCCAGTCAATTTAGAAAAAGGGGACGGACGTCTTTGTATTTCTAGGAATTCCTGCAATCAGCTCTGCAGACTGCATGCTGAAGTTGTTCCGATCTGACTGGTTTGTTGTGCTTCGTAACAAAATCGACTAACTAATGACACTCTTGCTTTGCTGCTCACAATCCTTCATCAATACTCGTGTACCTGATGGCTGGGCCAAAATAGCTGCGCCTCTCAAGTATTTACCATCAGACAAGATGTGACGCTGAGTCCGATGTTAGAATAGGATGACGTTCCTGTTTTCGCAAGGTGACGATGAGTGCATCTTTGGATTGAGGAAGTAGACAATCAGACACACTGGCCTTTAGTTCATGACCAGCACACACGTCACTTGTGGTTCAATTAGGGGATGTCGTTGATATTTGTCAACTGTGTGGGCCTGTGAAGCCCTTTGAGACTCTTGTGTGATTAAGGGCTATATAAATAATCTTGACTTGACTTGAGTTCGCAGAGTTTTGAAGCTCACTGAGCAGATGTCTTGGGTGCGTTGTGCAACTTTAAAGGCATCTCTTCCCTGTAATTGTTGGTAGATAGATTTCCATTTATTTTCCTGGAAAAAGGGTCGACAATTTAGGAACGATACTATTCAATGATTTGGAATTCACATACAATACCAAGAGATTTAAGAATCCTGTATTGTCAGACCGCCATTGTTCCCGTGTGTGTGATTAGTTGAATGAGAGACTGTGTTCCAAAATACTCAAAGGACTGTATAACGCCTTGGCCCTGACCGATTGGCTTTTTTTCTTTTTAGGCCGATGCTGATACCGATTTTTTGGCAGAAAAAAATACAGGTTATCGGTTAGTTGGCTGATTATTTAAAAAAATATATCTATAATGCATAAAAGTATCCCCCCTGCCCCATTCCTAGCTTTTGCTATTCAGATTTACTCTGCTTTGAATGACAAATCCATCGTATGACCTTATCAACAACTTTCATGAAGTTATTGTATAGATTTATGTGACAATAATAAAACCATTCTTACTTGTTTACAACTGCTGTATTGTATATGTTTAGAGTACATAATTGGGCTGGAAAAATATAGGAAAATGTGTTAAGACAAAAAAATAATTTATATTTCTGCAAATGTATTAAACTGGAAAGTATTTTTGAAAAATGAATCTCATAGTTATGTTAGTAACAACCCAAAAAATAATATAGAGCAAACTTGTCATGACAGTTGGGGTTCCTTTTAAAGGACGATTAGGGACAACAGATTAACCAGAATATCATACGCACTTGCTAGTTGCTAATGCTACGTAAGCAAAATGGTGCATTCAGGATATTTTCACAGCGTCTGAAATTTCGTTATTCCTCGATGATAACCTTTTAAGGGGAAAATAATCGGCTGATTGTTTTGGCAGACGTTTGAAGGGCAATAATCGGTCGATTATAATCGGCACCGGTCGGGCCATAATAACGGCATTCCAACTTTTGGAGAGAGTGAACTCAAACTAAAATGGCTTCATATTTTTCATTTATAGTTGCTTGTAACAGTAAAAGTGATTTTTATCAAGCATGCAAACACTTGCAGCAAGCACAGCAGAGATGGAAGAGTGACACCAGACGAAATCAATTGAACTCATTCAAGTGTGTGTTGTTGCCTTTAGCGGTGTCACTGAGCACTTATGAGTCATCACTCTCGTCCGTCGGCAGACCGAACGAACACACTGCTGTGCTGTGTCTCCTTTCTCGCCTCTGGACGTCTCTTTGTGTCTCCTCCCTCCTGCCACGGCTTTGTTACGTGGTTTTGTGCTGCGTTGTTGTATTGTGTGCTGTCAATCATTCCCCTGTTCTCCACTTGTGGCCTCAATAGAAGGCACAGCTCCTCGCATTCCTGCTAGACTAAGCTACAAGTGTTTTTTGTCGTCGCGGTTGCGGTGCGCTATTGTCGGAAAAATGTCCTCGTGTTGACATTTCGAGTGGTTTATTCAAAAGTGTGTCCTCGTATTGTTGCCGCCTAAGGTCACTTTTATTAGAAGGTTTCACTCTAATAATAAAGTGAGCGGATCACTGTGTGAAATGTCACGGTCTGTTGTTTACAATCTGTTGACTAAATATGCAGGTGACGCTGCAGTTCCGATGAGGGTGTGTGTTTTCAGAATTGTACAGCGCTGCAATGTTGGTGTCTTGTCTTCAAGGTCGAAGTGTTATCACGCTAACTTTGAAGTGTACTGTTTTGGGCTAAGTCAGGCGTGTCTAATTTGTTTCCCACGCTTGTGGAGGATCTTTTGGAGAAAATTCTCTAGTTTCTCATTGGTACCAGAAGTCGTACTCTGTTTTGACCCCGCAGTGTGAGCAGCGGCTTGTTAGGGACGCTTGAAAAAGAGTGTGAAAAGTACCGGAAAAATACTGTATATTGTAAGAATAATTATTAGGGGTGGGAATCTTTGAATGTCTCACGATTCGATTCCGATTTTTGGGTGTGCGATTCAATTCAGAATCGATTTTTGATTAAGAAAATTTTTTGATTTGTAATAATCTACTCCAGTCTGACTTGCTAATGCTAATTAGTGCTACTTGCGGCACTTTTATCACTCAAAAAAATGGCTCCACGCTGCAAAAAAACCCATATTTTATCGGAATAACTTGATCGTGACTTTTTCCTTCTACTCTCTGGCTACAACTTAACAGTGTATCAGACCGCGTGGAACCACCACTGCCCCAAAGTGGCCAAATCGGGTACAACATGAACAGTGCTCCCAATAAAGGCACACACAAACAAAGGGAAGACAGTATAAAATTATTTCAATAAAATTGATTTGGAGACATTAAAAATCGATTCTGAATCACACTAAATGAGAATCGCGATTCTTATGACAATCTTTTTTTCTTTTTTTTTGGGGGGGGCACACCCCTAATAATTATATTCCAAGGGTTATATATGGCCACTCTTATCAATGCTGCTTTCCAATCCAAAGGTATTTATTATGTGACGGGAAAAAAACCCACACTGCTATTAAACCCATTCACTTTCACGCATTCTTATGCGGCTGTGCTTCTGCCCCGAGTGAAGTGGGCGATTCACAGTTCCTCTCCTCGGATAATCTTTTATTCATGTCTTGTTTCACAGAGGAACTCCTCTTTCCTTTGCAAGCACCGTGGCCAGATGTAAACACGTCTCACTATTTATAGAAAATCTGCCTCCTTGCTGTTCTGCCAATATTGTTTACCAAAGAATTCCCGTTTTTTTGGGGAATACAGCTTAGTTTCCTGTCCATACATTCTATGTCGAGTCAAGGTCATGTAAAAGACTCACTTCATGCATACAGTATCATAAACAGTTGGTAGTTGCGCAGTGGGATACTTTTTGGCTGTCTACCATGCGTTTCGTTCTCTGTATGTTTCAGAGCCTTTTGATTGCTAACCTCCCTTCTTCTTCTTCTACATTCCCCAGGCTCGAAATGTAAACACAGGAGAGCTGGCGGCTATCAAAGTCATCAAATTGGAGCCAGGTGAGCACCTTCCCTCCATAATTTCTGGCCATCTCCCTTTATCCCTTATCAGCCTACTGTGTTTCCAATCTCCGTATGAGGTGAAAGCGGTTTATTTTCTGTCAGTCAATGTGATGTCACTGTGTTCTCTCCAGGGGAGGACTTTGCCGTGGTCCAGCAGGAGATTCTGATGATGAAGGATTGTAAACACTCCAATATCGTGGCCTACTTTGGCAGCTATCTCCGGTAAGAAAACTTTGCATGTTTTACTGACGTTTGTGTGTGGTTTTGGATAATGAGCTTGCGGAATGTAACGTAGGTGTACACAACTGCTAAAACACTGCTAGTGGCACTTCACGGTCCTGGGTTTCACTGACTGGAGACCAGTCCTGAGTTCTCCCCGTCTTATGCCTATAATCAGCTGGGATAGGCACTAGCTCACAGTAGCTCATAGTAAGTTTGGCAGGTTGGTTTAGGACGTCTGCTTCCGGCACAGTCAGGAGATTCATGTTTGATTCATCTGGGTTTTCTCTTACTATTACTTCCTCCCACTTTCCATAAAGTTGCTAAATAGTTTCATGGAAGACACAATCGTTTTCGTGTGTGTGTGTGTGTGTGTGTGTGTGTGTGTGTGTGTGTGTGTGTGTGTGTGTGTGTGTGTGTGTGTGTGTGTGTGTGTGTGTGTGTGTGTGAAGGGTTTTTTGTACAGTATTTACATGTTTACCCAGAAAAAGTTACTAAAGTGGAAATAACAACATAGCAATATTTTATAAAATGCATTTGTAAAAATGTTGGCACTCTGTTTAGTTGTTTAATTATGCATGCCATCTTTTTGTGTGAAGTACCTGAAGTGATTGAAGGGATTATGTAATGTAAGGCATAATCTTCACTGCTAGGTTCCACAACTTGCCTCGTGTTCATTTGCTTGTTATTGGAATGCATGAGAAAATCCAGATATGTCCATTGGGAGGGGACAGGGGCGCATATTGGAAAGGGTGGAATTTGTAATTCAGCTCTTGTTAGTTACATTATGCAGGTGTACCTAAAGTGTGCGTGTGTGTGCGTGTGAGAGCAGGCGAGACAAGTTATGGATCAGCATGGAGTACTGCGGAGGAGGTTCTCTACAGGACATCTATCATGGTGACACACACATTCTGATTGTTTACGTGTTAGTAACGTCTGGTCCTCTACTTTCTGACCTTTCGCTCTCTTTTCTTTTTTCAGTAACCGGGCCTTTGTTAGAGTCTCAAATAGCCTACATGTCTCGGGAGACTCTACAGGTAAGTGTATGCTGCATATACTTTGATCATTGTTGTGTTTTTCATAGCTATAACAGCTGTTGGGTGATTGTCTATTTGCAGGGTTTATACTACCTTCACAATAAAAGCAAAATGCACAGAGACATCAAGGTGAGTTTTGGGGAAACAACCCATATTTTAAATGTGATAATTTAACTGAATGTTGTGTTGGTTTGCTTCTATTTATGCATATCATATGCATTCATCTCTGGACATAGAGCGTCAACAATGATCGTTTTAATAAAGTGAAGTCACAACAAGTAAAGGAAACTCAAACTAGTTTGGGGAGTCCACTTTACAACTCTTTACGGCTCATACATGCGTTAACATTCTATTTAGTATTTCAACACACCACATTTGCCCACTTGTACAAAAATGGTCCTCAAAATAATTGTTATTGTATAAATACATATGTAAAGAATGCTTGATTAAACAGGTACACTAATTTGCTTCTTGAAGATAGTCTTCCCACTCATTTGCTACTTTTTTTTTTATTATTACTTTTTTTAGGTAACAAGTATAACAAAACAACAAACGTACATTTGGTCATCAATTTCACATTACAGAAAAATAAAATACAGTAATTACATGTCTTTATACAGCAATGGTTCAAGAGTTTTTTTTAATGTATAAACACAATCCATTTTTCAAAACAGAAGAAATGTAAAATAAAATTGGTTTAAAGGGGTGATTCGCTCCATGCTTTCAATCGTGTTCATAATACTTATCCAATCGGTCTGTGTTGGAGGATCAGATTGCAACCATCTCCTAGTTACTGCCTATTGCAACTTTTCTTTCAAGGCCTACACACACCAATCCGACGTCGGCCAAATGTGACCCAGACGTCGGCACGTCGCGTAGAAAAATGACGTAAATACACACCGCACCGACTATTACATACCTTCAGCGCATGCGCAAGAAGTAATTCCCCTCCATACCATTGGCGGCGGTAGTCATTATTCCTAAAGGCAACCGGAAACTGAGCGTGTTTTGAGGGTATTGTTATAACCATGTCGTTAGCCAGCTAACGTGAAAAAATTATTATATTTACTAATTACAAACGGTCGCTATACTTCTCAAGTGTAAAAGTAAATCCTACCTGCTATATCCAGGCTTGTCCCCATGTCATGCCATAGTTTGCTTTTAAACAATTAAAAAAAATGTTTTAAAAGCAAAGTTAAAAAATACTTAAATTAGACATGAGCTGTTATAATTGTATATATGCTGTAATTTCCTTGGATGTATCGGTATGAGTGTAATGAAAATCGTATATGTGAGTATGAGGATATAATTCATAAATGTATTATGGTTAATGCTTATAAATTGTATGTACATATTGTTGCTGGCAAATGTGCGTATGTTAAAGTGTACTTGTATATATGACTAGGTTTATACATTATCTTTTGTTGAAATACATTAACCTTATCATTGTATCAACATAAAATGAATAGATACGTTTTTAACTTCCCCCTACCTCTTTTGAACATACAAACTTTTTTCTTTCTTCCTATTTTTGGTTTTCTTTGGTTAACTTCAACTTATATTTTATACTTGTAATGTTTTTTGTGTTTTCTTTATGTTTATATGTTCAATAAAACCATACACCAACCATAAACTGCTAATAGTTTGGCTTTTATACCTTTTGTCGGCATACCCTTTAACGGTAAAATCATAAAATGCTGGTCTCTCTTGAACCAAAGAGACGTAGTCATCTACTGTCCAGACAGACATTGTACGTTCAAATGCGGAGGATACAGCAGGGTGACGATGCGCAAAATGAGCGGGGGGGGGGGAATGGTCCAGGCTTTCCATCAGTACTGTTTAACCCGCGTTCGTCCCTTCCTCTTCTTGCCCCATGCGCTGATTCGTTAGCTAACAGCCAATCACAGTGATCAAATTTCCCGACGCCGATTCAACATGTCGAATTTGCTGAAAACGCCCCCCCGACGTATTCCAACTCAATCCAACTTTACGACAGTAATTTATACACTGATCAGACGCCGCATGCTGTCGGCTCAACGCTGTCTGCTCAGCGCTGTCGGCTCAACGCTGTCCGACTCCCAACGTCGGATTGGTGTGTCTAGGCTTTTAGGGTGACTACATACATCATGTCCCAGTCTAAAAGAGAAGTTCTATATTTGTACTGTCACTTTTTAAATACATTTTCCTTCCATCCCTATGTTGTATAATAATGACTTCTTGAAACTGATGTAGCATGAATGGATTTCCTTGACACCCTAACCCCCCACCCTCCCCCCAAACAGGCTTCCTTTCTTCTTGTGAATTAATTGCTGTTGCAGTAAACCACAGAGGCGATGCGAAAATGTTGTTTTCAAATGAAACATTGCAATAGTTTTGTAATGCCTGTAAACAAACTGACTGCACTCTTGTGTAGTTCTGTGTGTAATGCACAAAAGCAGCCTAACCAAGTCACAATTCAAACTAGGCATACAGACCGTGCTGTGTTTAATTTGAGTCGACATGCGCTGTGTTGTAATGTGTCCTGATGCGTGAAACATGTTCGTCTCCAAAAGGGCGCCAACATCCTCTTGACAGACAACGGCTACGTCAAACTAGGTGAGATGAACCAACCGTTCTCCGTTTGTTCTTTTTCCTTCCCTTGAGATCTGGTTATTTCTGTATTGTTTTCACTCCATCTCATCCGCTGTTCATTTTTTTCTTAACAGCTGACTTTGGTGTATCAGCGCAGATCACAGCAACTTTGGCCAAGAGGAAGTCATTCATTGGAACGCCTTACTGGTGAGTTATTGAAGCCGATTTTTGCTGCATGTGAAACTGCGGCAATCTATCCTCTCGGACAGCAGGATGAAAGTATTTGATTGATTACTTGATGAAACAGCCCTTTAAAAAAAAAAAGCTTAATGAATAGGAGCATGTGTTTCTCTCTCCTTTGCAACAGGATGGCTCCAGAGGTGGCAGCAGTAGAGAGGAAAGGAGGCTACAACCAGCTGTGTGATATTTGGGCCGTGGGCATTACCGCAATAGAGCTGGCCGAGCTGCAGCCACCCATGTTTGAGCTGCATCCCATGAGGTAAGTGAGCAGTCTAGTGGATGTTGATCGTTATACCAAACTGACACCAATTTTAATTTAAAGGGAACACCTTATGCAAAGTACTTTTTAAATGCTTATAATTTGTTGGGTACCTTCCTTTATGAGCTGCCAAATGATATAATGAGAATGGCTAATTCTTGGTGAGGAAGTGTGACCGCCACAAGTGAAGTAAAATCCTTAGTTTTTCTGTTGTTATGGGTTAGGGTTAGGGTTAGTCCCTACCCTACCTATCCTCTTCCACAAGTAGTAGCCGCTGAAGTGAAAGCCATACTCATGCCTTTAATTCTCGAATATAGAATGCTGATAAATGTTTACAATGCCATGAATTACACAAGATCCTTTCTCATCTTCATTTCTTCTCCCTGCACAGGGCTCTTTTCTTAATGACTAAGAGTAATTTCCAGCCACCTAAATTGAAAGACAAGATGAAGTGGTAAGGCAAAATTCCTAAATCCACTAAATGGCACAATAACATTTGTGGTTTATAATCTGAACCATATTTTGGACCACAGGACGGACAACTTTCACCATTTTGTAAAAGTAGCCCTAACCAAGAACCCAAAGAAGAGGCCCACAGCCGAGAAATTGCTACAGGTGAGAAAGTCAAAGATGCACACTATTTTCTGTGTTATATTTTTACATGAATGAACGGAAAGCAAATGATAGAATCTATCCATCAAACTGCCTCCACTTGCTGCTCTGTTACACGTTTCATCACCGTGTGTGGGCTGTCTCATCCATTCATTGAACGTGCAATTTATTTCCCTATGTTACCTGTGGATTAGCAACAAGCATCTGACAATGGCGTTTTGTATATGCCTCCACACTCACCGCCAAGGCTTTAATGAGAATGTATCTCAAAATATGGTTTTCACTTGACTCCGATTACAGTAATTTCTGGACTATAAACCGCTACTTTTTTTTACTTGCATTCGACCCTCAGCTAATCAAAAGATATGGCTTATCCATCAGATCACAATTGGGCGCACAATAAAGGAAGCGCAAGAGCTTCAGGCAGAGCAAAACAAACCAAGTGAGCCCAAAAACGGTAGGAAATAATTTGTGTCCTCATTATGGAAAAGAAAGTAGCAGGAACCCACTGCGGTAGCATTAAAACACCTGCGGCTTACAGTCGGGTGCGGCTGATATGTGTAACAAACTCGAGTATTCCCCAAATTTAGCTAGCGCGGCTTATAGTCAGATGGGCTTTGTAGTCCAGAAATTACTGTACTGAGGAATTTCTGTTCTAATGGTAGATTGCCAACATCCACATGTTTGTTCAGACAGCAGATTAAGTGGCTGTAAAAATTTCATTTGCTGTTTATGTTCTGGTAAAAGCCAAAATTTTGAAAGCCTCACTTCCTGCCTTTGCAGCACCCGTTCGTGTCTCAGCCACTGAGCAGGACGCTGGCTAAAGAGCTGCTGGACCGAGCCAAAAACCCAGACCACAACAACTACAACGACTTTGATGACGACGACCCCGAACCGGAGGTAATCTTAGACCTTCTATTTTGTTTATCCCTAGGGTTGCAGCAATTTCATTAAATTTTATTTTTGGAGGAGGGCTTTCCATGGAAAACGGAAATGGTTTGGTTCAATAAAATATTTAAATCTTGTAGTCAATCTAGTCATCCATTTATAATTATATTATATTTTTGTCTTCTATGATAAAATGTAATATTTCCACAATTCTCGTTTTACTTCTCATGGAAGTTTAGCAGATGTTTACAGAAAATTTTTACAACCCTTTGCAGCCCTATTCATTCATGACAACATGGCGGCAGTAATGACCTTTTTACTGGATGTTGCCTCTTTTCCTTCTTCCCCAAATTGTGTCTCATCTGTTCTCCATTTGTCAAATTTCCCACGTCAACAATTTCTCCCAGCAGCCTTAACTTCCCACATTCCTCCTCCTCCTCCTCCTCCTCCTCATTGCACTGCCTCATAAATGTTCTTCTCTTTTCTCCGTCTCCATCTTGCAGCGCTTCCTCCTCTCCTTCTTCCCTTTCCTCTCGTCTTCTCTCTTCTGTTCTTGTCTGCCTTCCCACCATCCTCTACCCTCCTCTCCCTCCTCCTCCACAGTTTAAGTACAGGGGTCACTTCCTAGCCATAAGCCCTGGCGCTCGGCGCGCACACCGCTTTCCCGTCCGTCGGAAGGTACCACCTCGGTGCTGCAGTGTCTGCAGTGATGTTTTGTCTTAACAAAGCGTGTGCCTTGGATTGAAGTGTATGTGCCATTGATGTTGTCGTAGAAATCATGAAATCCATACCGATGCCTACAGCTAGTTGGCTTTTAATAGCGTATTTCTTCATATAGTGGCTGGTGGTATTTATTTACTTAACACAGGTTTCACAAATAATCCTTTCGATGAATTACAATATTGTTGAAAAGGGTGTGTGTTTAATGAATCTACAGTATATAATGAGGTAATTACCGAAATACATTTTTATGATATTCGAATTTGAGATGCACCTGTGTGTTTTTTAATACATATACATTATTTTATATAGTAGAGCTTCAGCTTTACAGACCAGATGTGTGCTCTGTTACAACAACAACATTTTTTTTTTGTAGATAACACCTATGTCTATCTGATTAATTGGGACATGGTGCCTAGTACAGCACATTGCTTGAGGAAATATGATGCTTTAGATTAAAGCAATTTTAAAGTGAAGTGCATGAGAAGTACTCTGAGATTTTTGGACACCTCATTCTGCAGTCATTTTGTTTAGGGAATGTTAATTTTAGTGTTGTTCCGATACCGTTTTTTGCCCCCCGATACTGATTCCGATACACAGCTTTGCCGTATCGGCCAATGCCAATACCATACCGATACCTAAGTTGTTTTTTTTTTCTCAAAATGAAAAAGCTGTCCTTCGATTGGAACAACACGAGTTAATTTATGTTTTTCAAATGCTCTTTTTTTGAACGCATGGTGTGAATTTGCTGTGTTGTCATGAAGGAACTGCGTGATCGATGCCTTTTGCTTTTCTTTCCAAAGTTAAGACAACAAGATTATTTTAGGTCTAATGTTAAATGTTTTGACATCTCCACATGGTTTATACAAATCATTGATTGCAAGATATTTAAGTTATCTAGCGCCTTTAACGTCCTGCACTTCATCTTGCTGTGTCAGTAGATGTGAACCTTCTGAAGTGGGAGCATTTGTTTGATTTGATTGTGTTGACCTTGTTGCTGCGTGCAGCTGGCTGTTTTTGCTGTCATCAAACCCGCCTCCCAGAGGAAATAGCAAACAGATTATGTTTTGTTTTTCACCTTGTGTAATCTTCTCGAGTGGCCTGCAAAACCGCCGCAGTGCTTTATTTGAACATTAATTTGACTGTGTACGTCCCTTTTTCGTGTGTGTGTGTCTCTCAGTCTCCGGTGTCCGTCCCTCATCGAATTCGCTCCACCAGCAGAAGCACCCGAGAAGGAAAAACGCTTTCTGAGATCAACTGTGAGTTTGTGCACAAGCTAATGAGCGTATACACAATGATAATGTTTCAATGTTGACCACCATCATCTATTGTTATTTCCCAGTCGGTCAGGTGAAGTTTGACCCACCGCTGAGGAAGGAGACTGAGCCCCATCACGAACCGGTGAGTTTACTAAGTGTGTTTCAATATCTACAATTATGCCACTTCACCGCACAAGAATGGCCAGCCTGAGCCCAAAAGAACTATTGGCTCCTATTTAATAAGTGTGTACAGATTTTTACCATCTTAAAGAAGGTGTAGTTTTACCTACAGGCAGTGATAATCTTGGAGTAGTTCTGGTGTTGTTTGGGATTGAAAGGACAGACAGTGGTTCCAAAATGTGCCTTGGAGGAAGTCTGGGCTATTCGACGATAGGCGTGAAATTGTTTTTGTGAACTTTTTAAACACATTATTGGTGGTAGGGGTGCAAATGTTTAGCGATAGATTTTGTAGAAGGAGAATTTGAAATCGGACAAACGGCTGGTCCTGGTATCATGCACCATCACTGCCACCTCCTGTCCTCACTTCTGGTCTTGTAGATTTTTTGTTTTCACACATTCAAAGGACACGTGTGTGTGTTTGTTTTTAAATCAGTTTGAAATAACCACTGAAGGTCATTATTGTAACAATTACTGTGCACCATCTCATTATCTCATCCAGTTAATTCATTATGGTCCTCCAGCTTAGCTGTTGCTGACCCATGTGATACTCATGACTACAGCGTCATTGTGTAGCATTTTTGTCATTAATTAAACATTGCCTTATTGAAATCATAGCTGACCCTCCGGAGGATTTCTCTACACGCCACTTTTACCTTAAGGAGTGCATGGAAACATGACTGGAGATATTTTCAAGTTTCTTGAAGGTGGTCTGTACCATATTTCCTCAAATCTTGGTGCTATGCTCAAATTGACGCCTTTTTTTTAACAGGTGGTGTCGTTAGTTGGTTGTAATACTTTTTGTTAGAACTGATATCAGCATGTGTTTTACAAGACCTCATTACCACAGCAGACATGGTATCTGTAAAGCTGATGTTTACAGAAGATGATGTCTGGCATATTGTATTGTAATCTACAGTGTGTGTATATATATATATATATATATATATATATATATATATATATATATATATATATATATATATATATATATATTATTATTATTATTATTATTATTATTATTATTTATTATTATTAATTGCCAGTATGTACAGGATTTTGATTATTTGGAAACATGATTTATGAATGCAAAAGTTCATTTTTGAGGGCCAACCTTCAATTTATTTATTTATCTTTTTATTTTTTTAAACAAAATTCACATAATTTTGTAACCCTACTAGTGAGCAGGTCAGGGAGTGGGACTACTGTAACTGGGGATGGAAGAAAGCATACCTAGATGCGTATGGTGATGAGACTGATCTTGTATTTGGTAGGACTGGGTATCAATTCTAATTTCAGTTCAATTCGATATTTCCGGTCCCATTCACTTCAGTTCAATCCAAACTGTCTAGGCCATGATAAAAACTCCACAAATATTACAATTTTAACAATAAAATAAATTTTTCTGATGCAGTAACTGGTCAAATGATTTAGTTTATTAATGAAAGTAACACGTCTTATAATCACTTAAGTGTTGCACAAATATTGGCATTGCAAGGATTAGATTTTTATATTGTAATTACATTTGTATATTATATTTTAGATATTTTCATATTTCTAATTCAATAACTGTTAATATAAACTAAAAAGATTCTGAATTGTTTTAAAGTGCAATAGATCAGGTCTTCCATAAATGTAAGAAAATACTTTTAAATTCACGTGAACAGTAAGATACAAAAAAAGTCCTTTAAAATTCTATTTTCTTAAGAATTTATGGGAAAAAAGAGATATTTAAATAATCGATTCATGGTTTTATGATTCGATATTGGGCTCAAAAAGGAAAATCGATTCAAGATTGATTATTTTATTTTTATTTTTTTAAACAGCCCTAGTATTTAGAGGCCAACAGTGGGAACAGTTGAACTTCTTTATGTAGCCGTATGTATTTGAAGATATTAGGAAATTATTTGTTCAAATAATTTAATAATTCCAATTTACCATTTAGGCCTAAATGATTCCGGTTCCTCTGCCGTTGAGTAAATAAATGCCACTATATAGGAAATATGGTATGTGTTTGTTTCAAATTAATCTGCAGCAGGTAATTCCTGGATTCATCTCTGTCCCCTCACGATTGTATCCTCTCTCCAGAACCCAATTTGGCCTTCATCCATTTTGTTTCCCCTTCGGTCCCATACATCATCTTCTGTCTTGCATCAATGCCACAATTCTCCCCAACCCCCCACCCCCTGTTCCCTCCATCGTCCAAGGTTGATGTATTAACTTGAGGTCTCTCTCGCTTTGTCTTGCTGACCAGTGTGATTCTGAGCCCTATCTGGACTGTGTTGAGGAGCTCTACTATACCGCGAGATCTAATCTGGTAGTACTCTCTCTCGTCTCTCTTCCTTTCTATCGCTCCACCCATCCCCTCCTCCAACCCCTTTCTTTTTTTGTTATTTTCATTGTTTTGATCATCACTAACCTCTTCCTCTCTTTCTTCCGTGTTTCTCCGCCGTTCCTAATCTCCGCCTCTTTCTTTTTGTATGTTCATTTCGGGTGATTGGTGTCCTGTTGCACTTCTGCTCATCTGTAAACTGCTCTTTGTTTCCAGCCTCATTAACTGTTGCTGTCATCTTTTTTTTTTCTTCCTTCAGAAGTTTGTACAATCACGTGAAAGCACTCAAACAGAACAATTGCTGAAAAGATGGTTTGCATGTATGTGATTTACTTGAAATCTAGTGCCTTGCTCCAAGGCACACTTGAGGGGGAAAAATAGAATTTTCCTCTTTGCAAAATGTCTCTCTCTATTTTTTGTACACTTCTGCTTTGTTTGAGGTGATCTAACCTTTCATGTATGGTAGATGAAGAAAACATTTGTCGCTTCTACGCTTCTCTTATGCGGTTTTTTTTTTCACCCTTTCTAATTTTACTATGCTACTTTTTCCTTTGAAGATGTCTTTTTCTCCCCGCCCTGGCACATGGCTGCTTACACATTGTGGCTTTACTTGGTGGTTTTTGGTAGACAAACTCATCAAGTTCAGCTCGATCCTATACATTGGACGGCCAAGTTACGTTGGGGGGTGCGGGTGGGTGGCGGGTTATGAAAGGTTTAGCGTGTAGAATTCACACAGGAATGCTAAATGGTTTAGCGGCTTGGGTGGCGCCAAACAGGCCGCAGCGGTGGCCATGATGACCACATTAGGGCGTGCAGAAGACAATGAGGAGGGCAGAAATCTTATAATTACGTTTGTTTTTCTGTCACTGTGGATAACATGCTAGAGCGAGAGGAAATTACTCCCGTTGGGATCGCGATGGCGGAAAGATGTGGACGCCATCAACGAGAGTGGTGCAAAGTTACAAAGCTTTTTGGCTGCCACCACTGCAATCCGCCTGCCGCGGAGTTGTTTTTGGTTGTTTTGTTTTCTTTGCATCCATGTGGTGCGTCAATCATGCTTGACTGCACAGAAATTCCAAACATGTTTTCTGAAGAAGTGGTTGATGTTGATGTTGATGTTGATGTTGATGTTGATGTTGATGTTGATGGCTTACCATAGGGAGTCACAAAAATGTTGGTGTGGCCGCCGGCTTTGGGAAAATTTCATACGGTTATAAACAAGCGAGGTCACATTGGGGTTTCTTAATTGCAACATGACCACTAGATGTCAGTAGTCATCCTACACGCTGTTCTTTTTTTAAACTTCTGTAAGGCTTGTGGTGTTGTCATGATTTAAAAGTGGAGTCAGTACTTTTAACACTGCTAGTAAGATTTGACTGTAGCTTCAATTGACTAATCAAGTCTCTGAGCAAACCCACTCCCATCATATACTCCTAATGAGACATGCACTTGATGTAATGTGGACTGTAAACAAGCCATTGCTGTTTTATTGGTAGCATAACGTATTTGTAATGGTGTAATGATAACACTATCAAAAAGGTGTTTACCTGTTGGGCAGAAAAGTTGCTAATTTCTGAATATTTACAGCTGCCTGTGGCCCCTCCACCACTGAAAGGCAGCTTCTATTTCCATTCCTGTTCTGTCACAAGTTCCATTCAATTTCTTCTTTTTGCTTTTTTGTTGCTTAGGTGGATAATCTGCAATAATTTTAGCAAAGCTCCTGAAGCCCAAGAAAGCAAATGAGCGCAAGGCTGGAGCGGGTATCGCCCCCAGTACATGGCAGAGGATTTACACACCTTCTGCTTTGATTGATTGTCTTTTTTCCCCCTTAAAAATCAAATTAGAGGTACAAAATGGGGCCAGTGAGAGATTAAAATAAAAACATATATATTTTTTAAAACATTTTAATTACGCACTACGGTTAGGTTTATACAGACAGTTTTAGCAAATAACAACAAAGTCCGTCCGTCCGTCATCTTCCGCTTATCCGGGGTCGGGTCGCGGGGGCAGCAGCTTTAGCAGGGAAGCCCAGACTTCCCTCTCCCCAGCCACTTCAGCTAGCTCCTCAGACGGGACCCCAAGGCGTTCCCAGGACAGCCGAGAGACATAGTCTCTCCAGCGTGTCCTGTGTCGTCCCCGGGGCCTCCCGCCGGTAGGACATGCCCGGAACACCTCCCCAGGGAGGCGTCCAGGAGGCATCCGAACCAGATGCCCGAGCCACCTCAACTGGTTCCTCTCAACGTGGAGGAATTTATTTATTTTTTTATTTATTTTGCGGGGTAGCGAGAATTATAAACTCCCCCTTAAAGTAATTAATGCCTAACCACTGTGCTTGGGGAAACTATCCAAATTCACCAGAAATTATTTATTTATGGCAAATTATGAATCTTTGTTTAACTGCTGATGCCTGAGACGTATAGTGACAGAAAGAATAATTAAATGCTATTTCACTAGATAGCAGAAAATACAATTAACTTGCTAGCCACCTGATACCATTAACACTTGGAAAAAGCAGATATTCACTTTATTAGCACATTTTCAACTGTCCTTTTTTGTGATGAGCCTCATTACAGCTGCGCTTGTAAGGCCACAATGTGAACACAAGCAGAAGACAAATACACCATGTGCCTGAAAAGGTCATGAACTTGTACTTTTAAAACACTTTGCTGCCATAGTTGAAGCTCCGCTGTCATTCAACAACAGTGCTTCAGTCTTATTAGTGATAATTTCATTGTGAATTAAAGTGCATTGCCAGCCATTTGTATATGATATCCCAATAGTGATGAAATTGTGTCTTTTTTTTTAGGACTTGCAGTTGGAGTATAGTCACGATTCGCCTTGTCTGCTTGGAGGGAACAAGTAAGTCCTCTTCACTTTGTCTTTCATTGCCTTTGCGCATAATTCTTCCCTTTTAGTGTTCCTAATTGTATCATCTTTGAGTCTTATTGCAAATAGAAGCCACTTTCATATTTGCTGTCTCAGAACAGGACGGGTAACTGTCAGGCCAAGATAGAGCACATCAAATTAATTAAAAGCTTTATTTACTTTCCTGCTTGCTCCCTGTTAATAATAACGCCCTCTCCACTTGTTCTTGTCAAAACAGGAGTCTTCTCAAATCGGTTGAGGAGGAGCTGCAGCAGAGGTGAGTCCGACCTCCTCCTCCTTCACTCTCGCGTGCGTCCTGACTCGGCACCCTTTGAGTTTGTATTGGCGTTCTAACCACCACATCAGCCAATCACCGTTAACCCGCGATTAATCGGGTCTGATCACGCACCACTAACGACTCCTTGCTGTTTCCGGTCTGTCGGGGTTTTGCACTCAGCTGGGTTTTCGCTTGGCACTTTAATATCAGGGAGTTGAAAGTTTGCGCTTAGGTGCCGCTTTTCTGCATAGCATGGCTTGCGCAAACTGACACTCCACACATGCACATGGTTGTAGTTTTTATTCAAGGACTCGCAAATCTGCAGGGATTCTTTTTGCTTTGTTTTCTACGCCGCAATCTGTTGCTACACATTCATTCTTGATTCTGTTTGTAGTTATGAGTGTACCATTTATGTTGATAATCTGGTGATATCACATGTATACGCTACGCAAGAAGGAAATCAAATTTCCTGATGAGTGGAACTCTTAACTGTATAGTACAGGAAATTTGGCTTCATTGTCTTTATTTTTCTGTTTGTAGGAAGTTGTTTGAAGGGTTAGTGGTTTATTTGTGGATAAAGCTTCACACAGCTCTAATTCCTCCACCCCTTACCTTTCTTCCTCATCTTCCACCTCCTCCTCCTCTTCCTGCTGTCATCTCCTATACCACCTTTTGCTTGCATCCTTCCTCCCCTCATCTTTCCTACCTCAAATCCCCGAACTCTCCCCTCCCGCCCTCTCCTATCTCCACCTCCGCTCCCAGGGGCCATGTGGCACACTTAGGGGATGATGAGGATGAGGATGATGATGGTGCAGATGATGATGAAACTCACACTCAGTAAGTTTCCCCTCCCATGCAGTCCTAGAACGGGAGGCCTCTTCCTCGTTTCCCTCCCTTGCCCGCATCAAAACGAAGATGAGGAGCGGAGGAAGGAGGAGGAAGGCTTCCTGTTTGCACTACAGTTTCATCCACGCATTTCTATGCTGCTCACCGCACCATCACGCCCCTTTTGCCACCTGTGTTTGTGTGTGCGTCTGCATCTTGACAGCTTTTCATCTCAACTATTAATTGCCATAACCCTAAAACTCACCTGGAAGCCAGTATTTTAGCATGTTTTTGCTGCATTAAAACAACAAAAATTAAACATTGCACTTACAGCCCTAACAGGATGCTCATAATAACACTAAAGATGAGCGTGAATGATGACTGGATTCCAGTTTAGGGTCTGAGTGTAGCTTTGGTGATTGTAGATGCTTCTTTGTCCACCTTTAGCACCCTTTGCCATCTCTGTGCTTCCTTGTTTGTGTTTGCTTACATGCCAATGCTGCTTGTTGCATCTTTTTCAAGTATTCATTGACATGCGGTTTCTTCCCTTACTGTGTAAAAGCAAAGGTGGAAAGGGTTAAGTTTTCTGCGCTTTGCTTTATTTTACGCCATAGCTGGATAATAACCATTTCATGGACAGAAAGTGAGATTGACATGTTGGGTGCATGGGCAAGGCACTTTGTTTACAGGTTCAATCATGTGCCTCGTGCTCATTTCTGTATTTTATTCATTATCCAGCTGCTGTCCATTTTAATTTGCGTGTTCATATCATATGCCATGGATCTCTCATTAACAAGCTAGTTGTAATACATTTGCACTCTTATGAAGCAGAATGGTGTCAAATCTCTGTCATTGTAGTGTTGATGGAGACATAACGGCCCCTTCCAATTGACTCGCTAGCGCCTCTCTATGTAAAAACCTCATTGTTGGCACTACAGTTCCCAGAGACTTCACACCAGATTGCTTGATTTGCGGGCTTTTTGTGTGTAACCTAGAAGACACCGTGGTTTAGCCGTGTCAAATAATCATTAAAGGAGACATATTTTAGCAATGCTTTCAAAAGAAGCATTTCCTGTCTGACGTTTTTTGGTCAAAATGCATAGAATGAATAAAAAAAAGAAGAAGAAGCAAGCCCTCATAAAGACGAGCATAGCAAGAATTTTTTGTATTTTCCCTGAAGAAGGCAGCACTTTGCTCTTTGAAGCAGACAAATCACCAAACACAAATACTCTCTTACCCCCCATAGTGATAACTTTGATAAACAATTAATATGCTGCTCAGAAGCTATTGCTGATCTCCACTAACACTACAGCTTTGCTTAACCTTTTGCTTTCACATAATATTGCTTTTGTGTAATGTGCTTGAAAATGGTAAAACTTTTCCTAGTCTATCTAAAAAAAATTAAGTAGCTACCAAATTTACATGGTTCTGTAATTTAACACTTGGTGGGTGGGAATGCACTCCAGAAACTTGGCTATTTGTATACTAAGCAATTAAAGAGCCAATTGTTAATAATATGTCCCCTTTAATTGATTTTTGAGTAGTCAACATCAAATAGTATTGTTGCATTTGTAGATGCAAACTACACCAGTTAAGGTGTTGCAACTGTCGTAGTAATGCCTACTAAAAATGTGATTCACTATTCTGAGCTGTCTTGCCATGCAAAGTCAGAGTCACTCTCTCTCCATTTTCTCACTGTATAGTAAGATGAACACTATCCTGAGACCAAAGGTCCCACCCCCGCTTCCGCCCAAGGTAGGTGTCAGACCTCTGGTGAAAGTGTCTCTTTGTTACAGTGGGACCTCTAAAGCCATTAATATAGGGAAAATAAGTAATGACATGAATAAAATGTGAAGAATTCAACAGATATATGCCATAATATTTGTCATTCTTCACAGAGGATAAAGAATATGTGCTTGTGAGTGTTATGTCTAAGCGTTGTTTGCGTTTAAATATTCATTGCTTAAAGGGTTATAACTCTGACATTCAGATGCTAGTTTCGTTAGCGATTATTTGGGTTGCCGTAATGGCTTATGAGAAATTTAGACGGTACTGAGGGGAGTTGTAATTTCCTCAGCAACCTCTGGGGCACCATGTTGACTTTGCTTGTTTGTAGGAGCAAAATAAACGATAAAAATCCTATTATCGAAGTTGCTACTTTAGTTAATCATGGAGTTCTTTGCTTTCATAAGAGTCACGCCCCTTCCGTGCGCATAAAGCAGACTTGGTCTACTGAGACCAAGCTTTTGGGATAGTATTTGATAATTTTTTGGATCACAATTGACAAGCCAGATGCTTCATTTATCATTCTGAACACATTTCAAACATTACCGCGATCATAAAATTATTGAATCCGCTAAGTTTACTAATTAGCTAAACTTAGGTGGCTACAGACATTACACACATCATTCATTTAAGATAGACATACAGGTTGTGTACAAAGATAAACAGGAGTTACTTGATGTCAGTCAAGTACATAGTCCGTGTATGTCCCGAATTATGTAGACTTCAGATTAATTAGGAGCGTCAGGATTCTTGAGGATAACCGATAGTGACCATTGGAAGGCACTGTTGTACCATATAACTTCCAAGGGGCATTGCCCCCCCCGCCCCCCCAAAAAAAAAAAAACAACACATGGCTAATTCCTGTGGATAGGCCAGACCATAAAAGAGGGTCTGGGGACTGCTTATCAGACAGGATTTCAGGTCTGTCGGAGCTGTGATATGCGTTTACTGGGGGTTATAAAACGAAGTCCAGTCCCCGCTGGAGGAAACTCAAAGAGTCCTTTTGAACTGAAAACACAGAGTTAAAACACGCACACACATTCCACAGGCACATAAAATGGAAAAATTGTGAGTGACGGGCAATATTCGTTACAGCGTTAAGCTAGTGGACTTTCATCAGTTATGTCATCATATAATTCTTAGTTTTATATTTCCCAATAAACTTTAACTAGTAGTGGCAACAAACAGCTTGAAAACTCTTTTTTAAAAATAATTATTCACCATCTACCAAACTGCTGCTTGTTGTCAAGTAAGTTAAGTTGAGCACACTGCCACTTTGCTGTTAATTATTTCAAAATTGTGCTCACAATTCAAAGCAAAAAGTCATCAAGGCACCAATTTGTTCTCGTCTGCCTGGAACAAAAATATGACTCTTTGTCTCGCCCAGCCCAAGTCCATCAGCTCGCCGCAGCCCAAACAGGACGACAGCCAGTCGCACAGCGGGTACGACGACGGCTGCGGAGGCGGGACCATCAAGCGCTGTCCGGTCCCGCAGACGCCCAGCCCGGCCAAGCCCGCCGCCAACGTGCCCCCGCGGCCGCCGCCCCCGAGGCTGCCGCCTCACCGCCGCAGCAGCCTAGGTAACGAGACCGCGAGCGAGCGCTCGGACGCGGACACGTCTGCCCCGGAGGATGATGGGAGCTTTAGGCATTTCTGGGAGTGGCTCCACACGCCTCACACAGAGGAGGAGCTGGAGGAGGCGTGGGAGGTGCTGAAGGAGGTGAAAGAGGAGCAGGAAAAAGAGAATGAGGACGAGAGTAAGAGCCAGTAGCTTGATAGCATCCTTTTGCCCCGTCCCTCCAGTTGTCCTCTCCTACTGATTTATCTGTCCCATGAGTCCATCAATATCAACACTTTTAACGTCTCCTGGGCTATGTTCGGAATCACTCCCTATCCACTATATTAGTGAGTAGAGATGGACATGAAAACCAGTTCTCAAAAAGAAACCCTAAAATTTGATTCCTAGGAATTGTTTGCTTTGTGAATGATTCCACTTATCGATACACTGGATATGCTTAGTTGAAGATATCCAAATGTAAGCAAATAAACCTATTATTTCATTCCCTCACCGAATAAGAATCAATAAAGTGAGTAATCAAATTTGGAATCAGAAGTGCTAAAAAAAATGTTTGATCAATTCCCATCTCTAGTAGTGAATATAAATCATCCCATACGCAGCCTCAATGTATTCCATGAGTTTTAAAGCAGTGAAAATGTATAAACAAGAAAATCAACCATGATGCCAGCACAGAAAAAGCCACAAGTCACAACACAGTGAGAAGTGCTTTATTAGTATCAATTTTAGCTTAAAATATATTTATTTGTACAATATTTAATATGGAAAACCCACATGTTGGCATAGATCTGGTACATCATAATTGTACAAAGGTGAAAAATAAATAATTCACCTGAATGGTCTTCCAAAGCTGTTTTTCATTTGAAATCTAACAATTCAAGATTGCGGAATGATTCTGAACACAGCTCATGTTTTTAGTTATTTTTACCCATCAGCTTTTTGCTATCTATGTCCTGACACTAATTGTTATCCACCTGATTGGTTGCTGAGTGCTGTCAATCATTTAACAGCAGCCTACTAGCCCTTCCAATAAGGATGAAGGAAGAGGAGAGAACTGTAAAGATGAATTCATGGCTACATTTATCACGCGAGCCTGCTCCCCTCTTCCCTCCCTGCCACCGTCCCTCACCCGCCTTGTAGTCAATTTTCGCTCTCTGTCGTCAGTCCCGTGAGTCCAATGATACATGATCTCCTTCAGCTTCACCCAAATTGACCTTCAATGCGTTGTATATCTGCAGGGAATGGCCTGAACTCACACAACGGCGAGCGCAGCAGTCCTGCAGACAGACAACAGTCCACTATGCCCCCTAGTGTTCCCATACGGAAGGACAAGAAAGATGTTCCGGTAATTTGTCAAACTAGGCTGACCACTACGAGTCTCAGAATATTAAGAGCATCAAAAATTACCCAATAAGAAAATATAATCTTTATTTTTGTTTTGAAACTGTATGTCAGCCGCTTTGTGTGTTTGTGTGTCGATCTATGTAGATGCCAAGTAGCAACGGGCTCCCACCGACACCCAAAGTCCATGTAAGTGTCTCCTTGAACTTTTTTTTTAATAATTCATCTTTAATATCATTCGTTTTTAATCACTTCTCCTCCGCCTGTGTTTGCAGATGGGTGCGTGTTTTTCCAAGGTGTTCAACGGCTGCCCTCTCAAGATCCATTGTGCCACTTCCTGGATCAACCCAGACACCAGAGGTAATAGGACCTAAAGGAGAGATTTTGTATTTTTTTGATTGATGGCTTTATGTAAATATAAATGAAAAATATGTGACCGGCAAAAGGGTCCTTGTGCCCAAAAAAATAATCAAAATTGAGATATTCATATATTCAAATTCTACACTTAATTCCATTTAAAATGATATACAGGTGCTCGTAAAAAAAAATAGAATATCCTCAAAAAGTTGAATGATTTACATAATTCCATTCAAAATGTTAAACTTTTATAGATTCTGGGCCCACAATGTAAGGGATTTCAAGTATTTATATGTTTGTTTTTACATTATTTGGGCTTCCAGCTCATAAAACCCATGAAAACAGGATGTCAAAAATTTTGAATAATGTGAAAAAAATCACCATGCATACTTCCCAGTGTTTTGCATGGGGGGAAAAAAAGATGGATAGGTGGATGGTATTTTCAAAATGATATGTCAATCTTCAATAGTTGGATGGATTCCCTTTGCCTTAATCACTGCCTTCATGTACCGTGGCATTGCCTGGAGGTCCTGGAGACCCAGGCTTTCTTGATGCTTGCAGTCAGTTCTTTGTTTTTGGGTCAGGTGGACCTCATTTTCCTCTTGATACTACTGTATTGTGGCCCTTGTTTTCCTCTTGTAATACAGTACTATCAAGAGGAAAAGGAAGGCCACCAGACCCAAAAACAAAGCGCTGTGACAGCAAGCATCAAGAAATCCTGGGCTTCCAAGCCCCCCCAGGCAATGCCGCAGCGCATCGGGCAGTGGTTAAGGGAAAGGGAATACAACCAACTATTGAAGATTGACATACCGTTTTGAAAATACCATCCATTCATCCATCTTTTCCCCCCATGCAAAACACTGGGAAGTATGCATGGTGATTTCTTCATATTATTCTAATTTTTTGGACATGGGTTGTTTGTTTTCATGGGTTTTATGAGATGGAAGCCCAAATAATGTAAACATAAATAAATACTTGCAAATCACTTAAGTTGTGGGCTCTGAATCTATAATCTATGAAAATTTGACTTATTGAATTGAATTGCGGAAATTATTCAACTTTTGAGGATATTCTAATTTTTTGACAAGCACCTGTATGGACATACCTCAAAATTTGAGTTTTGAGAAAACTAGGTTTTGAAAACTAAAACTAGGGTTTAAACTTGTGGTACTTGCATCTTTCAAAGGTCCATAGCAAGCAACCAGTACCTTAGGAAAAATAAGAAAAAATATATTAACCTGAAATTTTCAGGAACTGTAAAATATAAGTGGAAAGTCGATTCCAGCAGTAGACAAGGCCATCGTTCGAGATTTGAACCCTTTAAAACTTTAGGAAGTTTGACCTCTCCACAGATGACATCAGCCTCAACTTTGAAAATCAGATTAAGCTTACAACCCACCTTCTGAGGCATCAGCCAAAGATTGGTTATTTTATTGTTCTTTGTGGTATTTTCTTGCTTAAATGAGTTCATATTACTACCACAGTAAGAAATTTGATTTAATAATTTTATGTCAATTAAAAGATCATTTGCCATTTGATGTGGCCTGTGATAAGTGCTTTATTGATAACTTAGCATGGATGTTATATCTCAAATGCTTTTGGTCACATGAAGAAAATGAAAATGTCGTTATGGGTTTAACATCTTAACATTAATAATAGATGAACAAAAAAGTGGAAATAAATGACATCATTTTGCACACATCTTCAAAAGGAGTAGAAGGAAGAAAAAAAATCTACTCAGACGAGGATAGTGGCTTCTACTTTTAAAAGTGGAGCCGAGTGTTGGACAAAAATGGATTGCTCATATATCTCAAAAGTATTTATATTTGTGGAACTAGCATTTCATACACTATGCTTCTTGCAATAAACTAAACAAAATATCTGGCCGGCGTCACCGCATCGACAACTTCACTGACCAATCAATATCCAACAAAACTCCTTGCAGCTCTGCTTACCTTTTTTACTTTGCCATAATCGTGTTCCAGATAGTATAATTCAGCTGTGGCTTCACAGTCACGGATCTTCAGCCAAGCCTAACAGACAAATAATGCTGTTATGTTTGTCCAATACACAGCTTGTGTTGTTGTGTGGTGTTTTAGATCAGTATTTGATATTTGGCGCAGAAGAGGGAATTTACACACTGAACCTTAATGAGCTGCATGAGACCACAATGGAACAGGTGAGTCATACACTTCCTATTAGTGCAGTGTGTTTATTTGTGTGGTAAATACACTCATGTGGAATCACAAGATGTATTTCTGATAACAACATGCTGCATCTTTTGTGTCTATTGTAGCTCTTCCCTCGCCGGTGCACGTGGTTGTACGTCATGAACAATAATCTTCTGTCAGTATCCGGTAAGTCATTTCGCATTTGTCATGCGGCAGTTAGTTACAGCAATTGACTTGCTGTAAATAACAATTTAATGGTACTTTTTGTATTTGCAGGCAAAGCTTCCCAGCTGTACTCTCACGGCCTGCCGGGACTCTTCGACCAGGCCAGACAACTGCAGAAGTTACCAGTAGCCATTCCTACACACAAGCTTCCTGATAAGATGATACCCAGGTAAAGTGTCCAATGCCATAAATTGCGTGGTACTATAATAATTTAAATGTAACCCTCAGCAATTCAATCAGATTTTGAATATTTGTTTCCTGTTTTAAATGATGGGAACTGAGGTAAATCCCTGCAAGGGTCGCCATTACAGAAAAAAACCTGCTGGTGTTAATAATGCTTTAGCATATATAGTATAATATAGTATATTGTCATTGTCCGTGCTGTAGATACTGATCTTTTAATGAGCCCCAGAGGGAAAATTCAGAATAAAATGGATAAACTCCTTTTAATATCAATAAAATATTTTAATTATAGTAATAACTTAGTTTTATAGTGACTTTCAAGGGAGCCCATGACAAGGACTGGTATGTTTTTATAAAATACTGTGCGGTACATTACATTGTTGTTGTAATAATATCTTAGCTTTATCTTGGGTCTCACAAGGGACCCAATGACGCTTTGTTACAACATGAGACGAAATTATATCTTGACATTATTGATCACCACTTTGGCAAAAAGTTCAATATTTTGTTTTTAGTCTCATTTTGTACAGGTTTTTGGATTTGTAACAATTTTTTTTGACAATCTGTTTAATGACTGATGCTCTTATATGTACCAATAATTAAAGACATAAACTAACTGGTCTGTTTTTTGACTGGTTGTTAAATTGGGATCAACCTCTCTACCGCAATAAATAATAATAAAAAAATAATAAAATGAAATTAAAGAAATCAGTCCCTTTTTGAGTTGTATCTACAGTATTGTATTTTCTTTATCTTTTTTTTTGTTCAGGAAGTTTGCTGTTTCCACTAAAATTCCAGACACTAAAGGGTGCCAAAAGTGTTGCGTGGGTAAGTCTTTTTATTACCCTGAAGTCTCTAACATGTAGAATGAATGCTTCAAATGGAACATGTTGTGAAGATAATGAATGTTTTAAAAGTGCAATGTTGTTATTTGTAGTATAGTGCGACATGTATCTTAATTATTGCTGTTTTGTGTGCAGTGCGCAACCCGTATACAGGCCACAAGTACCTCTGTGGGGCCTTCCAGTCCCATGTAATGCTGCTGGAGTGGGTGGAATCAATGCAGAAGTTCATGCTCATCAAGGTCACTGTCAATTTTCTCATATTTTTTTTCATCACAATTATCTGTTCTGTTAATTAAAACTCATCGTTTGTTTTTTTTGGGGGGGGCGTGCAAAACAGACCATCGACTTCCCTCTGCCGTGCCCGCTGGAGGTGTTTGAGATGTTGGTGGTCCCAGAGCAGACATACCCTCTCATCTGCGTGGCTGTCAGTAAAGGGAGCGAGCTCAACCAAGTGGTCCGCTTCGGCACGGTCAACCCAAACCCCAACGCTACCTCCTCCTGGTTCACGGAGACGGGTGAGAACGCAAACAATCACCGCTAGAATTGACCTCTGTTAAAGGGGGAGTCAACCCCCCCAAAAATTCTTGACAATAATATGTTCTATGTCGTCTCACTCGTCTAAACATGACATTCTGATTAATATTACATTTGTGGAATAAGAGTTAAGCAGCAAAGTCCAGCCGTTTTTATCCGTCTTAGTGGGGCAGCCCCTTTCTGTTGACTGTAGATGACATCAATGTTGCTAAGGTCTCAGATAACTTCCAATCACAGCAAAGCTTCAGAAAACAGGTGAGCTCTGATTGGTCGTTGCCTGAGCCCTGAGCAACAATTGAGGTCATCTTTAGTTGACAGCAAGTGGCAAAATGGCCACCCCCTGAGATGAATAAAAACCGCTGGATTTTGCTTCATAACTCATATTCCACAAATGTAATATTAATCAGAATTATGTTTAGACTAGTGAGGTCACATATTATTGTCAAGAAATTTTTATGGTTGACTCCCACTTAAAACATAAAATAGTAGAGAATAAATGTATTTGGATGGCAAAAATGTGCTAAACGCATATACTGGTGAATGTTTAAATTTTTAAAATCTCGTTGAAGATGAATCGGTTATTGATTTTGTGTGATTTTGCTCTGTATTCTCCAAATGTGTTCTTTGTCTCGGCAGACACACCTCAGACGTGCGTGATCCACGTCACGCAACTGGAGAGGGACACTATCCTCGTCTGCCTCGACCGTGAGTCACCTGGAGGTCTCCTGCAACACCTCTAGAAGCAACAAAGTCTTCTCATTTCTCGTTTGTCTTCATCAGGGTGTATCAAGATCGTCAACCTCCAGGGCCGACTGAAATCCAGCAGGAAGTTGTCGGCCGAGCTCACCTTCAACTTCCAGATCGAGTCCACAGGTAGGAAAGCATAGCTCCCTATATCAAAGGGCCACTGCCATTGTTGTTTTTTCTTCCCAGTTTGTCTCCAGGATAGCGTGCTGGCCTTCTGGAGGCACGGCATGCAGGGGCGGAGTTTCAAGACCAACGAGGTGAGACACGTTTCTTGTGTCAGAACCCACACTATCATGTTTTTGTATGTCAATTCTTGAAACATTGTGCAATTCCTCAGATCACGCAGGAGATTTCAGACAGTACGCGAATCTTCAGACTACTGGGATCAGACAGGTGAGCACACACATGAGCGCTTACACGCGTACACTACACACACAGTTGGGCGTTACCATTTTCTGATGCCTTCTCACAAAAAGACGAGACGACCACAGAGATCCACATGACAGAGGCGTCACTCTGCCGAGGTATCACTGACTCTCTGTTGGGATTCTTGATGCCTGGTGACGTGAGCTGTTCATTGAACTTTTTGGACTGTTTGAGAGGAAGTGGGCGTTTTGGGGGGTGGGGGCTGTTCTTTCATCAATTGATGAGGGTGAAGACACCAAAGTATAATAGATCATCATGATGTTGATTTTTACAGATATTTTAAGTAGATCAGCATCCAGTTTTATTTTGGTGTCGGCACGCTTGTATATTAGTGTCATTGTTTGATGACATCATCTTATCTTTGGAAATCAAAGCAATTAGGCCATGTCCATGCAAACAGGCATTTTTCTAAATATTTCATTGGGGGTAGAACAAATAATTCAAATCTCCTTTTTCTGAATTTGTATCTATGTCAGGAACTGCCATTTATTTTATTATTATTATTTTTTTGTTGTTGTTGTTGTTTTGTTAGTCAAGTATTTCTATACTCTTCAACTTTCTGATTGGCTAAAATGGTCTTACAGTCCCAACTGCTGCTTTGGTTTGAACTTTACAGCCTGCATGTACATTTTTTTGCATTTTTATCAGGCCAAATACTGTTGTTTTTTTCCCTTTGAAATTCATTTAGTTTTTTATTTTTAAATATTGTTTTAATAATTACTTTTGTCTGTTGCTTTACTTATTTTTAGCTTAACACTCAAGCATAAAACTGCCACACACTTAAAGGGGAAGTCAACCCCATAATTGTCTTACCAATAACATGTTATATGCATCCCCACTAGTCTAAACACGTTATTTTTAATAATAATAAATAAAAATGTTTGTGGAATATGAATGAAGCAGCAGAATTTGGCCTGTGTATTTGTGGACATGGCCTAATAGACTTTTTCCATCCATCCATCCTCCATCCATCATCTACCGCTAAATGGGGTCGGGTCGCTTGGGCAGCAGCTTTTGCAGAGAAGCCCAGACTTCCCTCTCCCCAGCCACTCCAACCAGCTCCTCCTCTGGGATCTCAAGGCGTTCCCAGGCCAGCTGAGAGACATAGCCTCTCCAGCGTGTCCTAGGTCGTCCTTGGGCCTCTCGCCGGTGGGACATGCCCGCAACACCTCTCCAGGGAGGCGTCCAGGAAGGCAACCGAACCAGATGCCCAAGCCACCTCAACTGGTTCCTCTCGACGCGGAGGAGTAGTGGCTCGACACTGAGTCCCTCCCGGATGACCGAGCTTCTTACCCTATCTCTAAGGGAGAGTCCAGACACCCTGCGGAGGAAACTCATTTTGGCCACTTGTATTCGGGACCTTATGTGAGGGTAGGAAAATCTGTAAATCGAGAGCTTTGCCTTTCTACTCAGCTCCTTCTTCACGACGAACTGATACACGCTGCACCGATGCGCCTGCCGATCTCCCGCTCCAACCTACCATCACTCGTGAAGAAGACCCCAAGATACTTAAACTCTTCTACTTGGGGCAGGATATTATCCCTAACCCGGAGAGGGCACTCCACCCTTTTCCGACTGAGGACCATGGTCTCGGATTTGGAGGTGCTAATCTTCATCCCAACCACTTCACACTTGGCTGCGAACCGCTCCTGTTTGAACATGGTGTTCATTATGGACAGTCGGTGGCGAGCACAGGGGTCCAATAACAAAACACCGCTCTGGTTCTGGTCAGGGGGGGGCGTTCCACCCAATCATGCCCCTCCAGGTTTCACTGTCATTGCCCATGTGAGTGTTGAAGTACCCCAGCAGAACGAGGGAGTAAAGGGTACTCAGAGCTGCTGTTCGGTGCATAAGCACAAACAACAAGTCAGGACCCGTCCCCCCACCCGAAGATGGAGAGAGGCTACCCTCTCGTCCACCAGGGTAAACCCCAACGTACAGGCGCCTAGCCGGGGGGCATAAGTATGCCCACACCTGCTTTGCGCCTCTCACCGTGGGCAACTCCAGAATGGAAGAGAGTCCAACCCCTCTTGAGGATTGGTACCAGAACCCAAAGCTGTGCTTGGAGGCAAGTTCGACTAGATCTATAATAGTCTTATTATTGCGGTTATATGTTGTCCTTTGTGGGCACAGGGCTCCCTCAACATGTTTTTTTTAGGTAAATCCTTGCTTCATATTAATAATACATGATAATGCTTGTGTGTGTATTTATGATTTTAAGGGTGGTGGTGCTGGAGAGTCGGCCGACCGACAACCCGACGGCCCACAGCAACCTTTACATCCTGGCGGGCCACGAAAACAGCTACTGACACATACACTCACACACATGCTAAGACCCCGCATTAAGAGCCTAGCAACTAGCAAAGGGGAGTGCGCCGCCGCTCTCCCCTTCCCCCTCACCCCTGCAACACCCACACATCCCCCTTTGACAGTGTCAGAGAGGCCCCATGGTGCGTTCAAGGGCAGATGACTATGTAAGAAAAAATTGTGCTCATGATGCCCTCTCACGAGGTCGGACCTCCACACCACTTGTACTACTTAGTCGTACACATTGTGCTACTACTGTGGCCATCTTGCACAGAGACTCCTCCCCCTTATCTTAACCCCACCCCCTCACTTTTATTTATTGTGGCATGATGTTAATCCACCAGCAGGACGACGACCTTCCTGTTTTTTGTGTGTAAAAAAAGAAAAAATGAGGAGAAGGCTTTCAACACGCTTAGCAACAACAGCCACATAAGTGCTTAACTGATGTCTATTTAATTGATGTACATATAAATGTAGTATTTTTGGAAAGATATGAACACTAAAACTGCTCGTGTGTAGTTAGGCGTGTGTGTAGTTGCTCGGCACAAACAAACAAACAGTCAGATGGCGGAAAGACGGACAGACGAGGGGGAGTAGGGACTCACTTCCTGGTTCTGATATATGTGACAAGGAAGCGGGAACTAACTCGCAAAGTCTGCTCGTGCGGACCTTTCTAGAAATGCAGACACACTATGATGACTTTCTGCACACTTTTTTTTAAAAAAAATTTTTTTATGCAGTTCTGATCGTACGCCTTTTTATGTTGTTTTTTATTTGAACCACTGATGTTAAACATTTGCACAGAGAAAAAGGTGTTTGTGAAAGATATATGATGTCATTTACGTGCGTATGTGTGTGTGTTAGAAATGTGTGTACACACACATCTTTTCCTTAGCAAGCAACACAAACGTCAAGAGTTTTCTCAGTGAAAAACGACTGAAGTTTTGATGATATATGTGTCAAATATAATGCTAAACTAAAAGGCGCTTTTGGATTATGTTAAAATCTTCCTTCAGTGATCACGTTGAACTTTAGTCGCTGGTTTCTCTTTAGTCGCAAGTTTCTCTTTCTTTGTCTCTTTAAAATGTCTCATTGGCAACGCCAGCTTGAGACCAAGGTTCCATTAACATTGACACCATTGACACTGAGCTATGCTATTGTTGGCTAAATGAAGCTAAAGTTAAGTGTTCTCACGTAGAGTTTCCGTTCGTAATAAAGTCCTCAAAATTGATTCTGAATTGAACTATTAACCAATATCAACGTGAAGTTTTCAGACTAGTTTCTACATTAGAGGCTTTTTGAAGAGTTTCTCCTATAAGCAATTTGGCATTTCCCAGTCAGTTTTTTTATTTTTAGAAAACTTTTGTAGTAGAACACTCCTTTCCACAGATTTAAATGACACTAATGATAAATCCAGTTATCTCAAACAATAGTCAAATATAAAAATATATTTTTATTTTTTTATTTTACATATTTGCATTTCCTCATTTTTTCAATAATTTTATTTCAATTGAAGTACCCAAATTTAGCCTCAAACAAATTTTAATCTTACATATAAATAAATAGAAGTTCCAAAATAAACAATTTTATGAAACTATTTAACAGTATAATAAATTGTGTATTTCCTCTTATTGTGGCCAAGAGCATTTATTTACTCAACTGCAGAGAGTACTAGGAGTCAATAGGGGAGCAAATTACACAATTTATAATAATTGTATATTATTATATATTTTGCAAAATGTTTCCATATAACGGTTTACTTAAATAAAATATGTATTACAGTATAGTGATATATAATGTACCTCAGTCAGCCACTGAAACATCATTTACAGACGTCAGCTTTACAGATGCCACAGCCAGTAACAGTAATATTAGCCACTTTCACCTTGCGATTAAACGGGCACTGAGAAGGGAGGCCATTATTTGAGGAAATGTGGTGTTCCAAAAAAGTAGTATACAAGCTTTTTTTCTGTTATATTACTTTTAATGAAACTGTGAAATGTCTACCAGAAGAGAACTGAATTATATTGTTCAAAACTGAATCAAGACCCCACAAATGTCACTCTTCTTGCATGTCGACGAGGTTTTTGTTTTTTAACATATTTTTTCCCCCTTGAATATTCAATTCAACGTGGATGTTAAATTGCGGATTTGACTCGTGTCAATTTAGATTCAGTCGACCTTACGACCTTGTGGATTTGTAACGTCGCATTTGACAGCGTGATTAAGACATTCCACCAAAATGTGTTTAATTCATCTCCTGTTACAAAAAAAACTTTTTTTTTTACCACGCAGAATATTTAGTGTGAACACTGACACAAACACATATGTCTGACTCTTTTCTGTTCTGACGCTTTTGTTTATATTTACGTCACACGCCTTTGTTTGTCACGATGCAATGTGCACGTTATGACATGTATATAGTGTAAAATAAAATTGGGTTTGTTTTACATACTGTACAATTGCCTATATTTTATTTTGAGAAGTGTAACAAGATTTATGAGGATGAGAGGTTAACACATTAAAAAAGAAGGATGTGACTCCTCTGTGTTTCAACTGGTCATTTTGTTGGTTCATTTTAGGGTTCAACAGGTTAATTGTCTGATATAAGCATTTATTTTTTTTACACATTACATCAGTAGGCATAAAGGGACCAAAAAGTTATTTATTTTAGTGATTATATATATATTTTTTATTTCTGCCAAATATTGGTAGCAGCATCAGACTCCAAAAAATCCATATTGTTTGGGCCATTGTTAGTTTATACTGGAACAATAATTCACTGTGTGCCAAGTGAGGAAATATGTTGCATTTGTTTGTAATAAAATTACACTTAACATCAATTTATTTGGAACTTCAAACAGATCATTTCAACTATAGAAATGTTTACAATATGATAAGAATAATATGTCCAGATAGAAGCTAAAGCATTTACATTTGTGAATCCTCCTAATGATTGTAAAAAATTGACACTTTGGCAAGTTAGCGTCACCTGTCTGTACCTTCTGTTTAAAACTTAGCTGGTTGCTGGGGGGAAAAAACTAAAGTTCTTTGTCACCATCTTGTTGCAATCATCCTACTTCACAGTGTCAATTGCATGCAAATGTACATTATTTGCGGCAGGGCTCTGTGCCTATCCCTAGCGAGCGTAGTTCTACCACCTGTTCGGTTTTATTTAGATGCGGTCGTTATTCAAAGCATATTGTGTACAAGATTGTGCTTTATGCTTTACTTGTGTGTAGCTACAACTGCATGTGTGTGATCACACTGCAGTGCCTCTGACGTCCGCTTGTTGATTTTCTTGACCTTTCTGTGCCGCCTTCTCCTTCTTGTCGTCGCCGCCCCTGTTAGAAAGCTGGCTTAATAATTGAACGCCCTACTTTTTATTAGACTAAAACATACAGCATCACTCTTCTTACTTCTTCTTGAAGAGTTTCTTGAAGGAGCTCCTAAAGCCTCCCTTGTCTTGCTTGCGGCTCCTTTCGCTGAAGGGCGTGTGGTGGTGGTTCTCTTCAGCCCCCCATGACTGCAAGGCGGTGTCCTGACAGAGGGGCGAGTGCAAAGATGGGGGCGTGTGTTTACTTCCTTGTCTCAATTAACTAATTTGCTCCCAAAAACATTCTATTTTAAATAGTGCCATGGTTCCAAAAACATATTTCTAATTTTTTTTATGGTTTTTTTTTTGTGCTAGAGCATACATAAGGCTTTTATGCAACCTCTGCCCTGAATAGCTCGCTCAAAGCAATGGTAGTTATTACAAAAAACGACCAGTAGAGTATAAGAGATCAACCAGAGCCATGTAAAAAGCGAAAAGCTCTTTTCGCCAGTGTTTGCAACAATTTGTGAATAATGATGAAACTTAGCTATATTCTAATGCTAATTGCTGCAAAATGGAAACTGATACAAATATACTTTTTTCCCTGATAAAAGGAGAGACTAATCTTTCTTTAGGTAGGTTCCATGTTTTTATAGCAATAGAACACAAAGTTCTGTGGGCCAAAATCAATCAAAATCCCATAAAACATCCGGGAGCCAAGGGGGTTTCTTCAGTGAAAATGGCTGGGAGTGAATGAGTTAAACATAACTGATATGAAGGTTATTTTTGCAGGTCACGCTGCTTTCCCACAGACATTTTGAACATTGTTACTGTAGAGCAGTGGAATAGTTCCACCATGACTCAAGTAAGGAAAAGTAGAGATTCCTTGGAGAGAAAAAAATGTGTGCAAGAAAAATCCTGCCGTTTCTGAGATTTTCTATTTGTTAACTAGCATACTCTTTGTGGTTCATGGGAAATGACATTTGGAATAGACTAAATGGGTTTGTCCTCAAGCGCTCTTTATTTTTTATTTTTATTTTTTTTATCCATGCAATTTTTTTTTTCGCTTGGCAGGGCTAAAAAAAAAATAATAATACGTGGATCGATTTCATAATAATTATTAGCTCATCAGCATGCCTAATAACGATCCTGATCTTTAGTATCAGGTGTGTTGGTAGGCGGAAACATCTAAAACTGGCAGGACTCCGGACCTCGAGGACCGGAATTGGTGAACCCTGCAATAGATTAACAGTTGTACCGCAACCCATTTAGGCGGCAAACTAAATTAACAGGTAGGGGAAAATTAGCTTTGTAAAACACGTACAACAAGCTAATTATTTTTATATTCCAAATCAATCTGAGACTTTGCACTCTTCCAAATGAATTTCAATTTATGCCGCAGCCCGTTAAGGGTACATGCCTTTCATACAATCCATTACAGTAACATTGCATTAAGACATACAAATGACACAACATAGCCTTATTGAAACGTAAAACTCATGATGTCAACGAAATGATTTTGTGGCGATTTATCATGCCCGTCTGTCTGCCTGTGCATTGACCCACCATGCCGAGCAGCCCGTGAAGGTCGTCAGTCGGCTTCTCGCCTTCCTTCCTGCTCCCCGGCGAGCTGTGGATCTTGCGAGACGGCGTAGCGCACCCTCTGCTGCCCTGCCGCTCTAGCTTGGCATGGCCACCGTCCATCACCGTGCTGTCCATCTGCAGGCCGTTCAGCGACTGCAAAGGCAGCAAACAAATCAATGATCCGCCTAGGATCTTACAACTTAAGTACGAGATGAGCTCACCTTGCTTTTTTTGCGCTGGCTGGGTTGAAGGGGGCGTTGGTGAGCCTGGCGCATCAGCACAGCCTCGTCCGGGGAGACGCACCCTCGGTTGGGAAGTTTGTTGTAACCGTTGCCAAAGATATCCCGGCTTGTCGGCGCGTGGCGTGACGGAGTCACGGGAGCTTTGGGACACTTGACAAAGGCGATGTCGATGGAGGAGTCGGACGAGGCCGAGGAGCAGCCGTCGAACGCGGACGCGTCATGGAGGGAACTTCTTTCCTCCTCGTAGAGACACTCCATCCCGGGCGGGTCCGGAGGAAGAAGGAACTCCCCCAAGGCGTCGGCCAGTGCCGAACCCGGCTGGACATGGCGGAACTCCGAGGGTCTGGAAGGTAGATGATGTTGACCGGGGCGCTCAGATGCTTCGGTTTCAGGGATGCTGCCTAGACCTGGAAGCCAAAAAGTTGGTCAAGTAATTCAAATTTGTAAAAATAAATAACAGGTTTAAGTTAACAAGTTCGATGCCAGCGAATCAACTTTTCACCACCTCGCACATTGAAAAGACAAAAATATGTTAAAAAAAAAAAAAAAAAATGTTGGGGTCCTTAAAAACTTCTACCTTGCTCAATAGAAATCAACAGGATTAATATAAATTACCCATAGAATAAAAGTTTCCTCGGTCACATGCTCAAAAACTATACAAAATAAATAAATAAAAAATAGCACAAAAACCTTGCGAAGTGTGAATTTCACCTGTGGGTTTGTGTTTGCGCGAGTCCACGTCGGGGTTGTAGTAATGCAGCTGAGGCGGCCACTCGGGATCGTAGCAGTTGAATTCAGGCACCTGCATGCGATCCCGCTCGTGGAAGCGATGGCTGGACTGGATCTGCTCCAGGAGACGTTGCTTGCTGTGTTTGGCCAGTTTAGTGTGCTCCCTGTCCAAGTTAAATGAAAGAAGAATAACCTTTGCATTTGTTTTTCCCATAGAATATTAAAAAATGCTTCATGTGGAACGTCACGTGACTAAACAAGTTAGTGGACTTCATTTGTATGCTATGAGAACTAGCTTAACTTAACAGGACGATGATGGTTTGGACCCAAAATTGCTAATATTTTGTTTTCATTATGGCTGCTGCCTGTTGGACGAAAGGTAAATATATCATTTATAGAAAACCTTGGTTACTGTAGTTAACAAAAGCTAACAAAGTAACCAAAACTAAAATGTAAAAATGAAAATCCAAAATACTTAAAAAGCCAAAACTAACGAAAATGTATTTTGTCCCCTTCCTGCTAGTTTTGATTAGCATTACTACTTACAAAGTCTCCGACTGGACTTAAAAGGTCTCATATTATTCAACTTTTCAATATACTAAAACAGTTCTCAAATGTGTAAAAGATATGTCTGTGACATACATTTGTCAAAATTGACTTTGGATCTAATGTTTTTGCTTTCCCTAAAACCCCAAAAACGCTATGTTCAAAACAGCCTGTTTTAGGGGTGTGTCACTTTTATGTAAATAGCTGCACTAGGCCATACCCTTCTCTCTCAAAGAGGCAGTGATTTCGGTCATGGTAGCCACATGCTAATGTGAATGGAAACGACTGGCCATGGGAGCAGAAGAAAAGAAAAATACAGACATGTCTTTTACACATTTGACAACTATTTTAATATGTGGAAAAGTGGCATAAAATTTTACCATAAGAAATAGTAGCATAACGTTACTACAGAGACTATGTTGTAGTGTTAGTTTGTGATTGTTTAGGCAATGGTTATTTTGCCGTAAACGGCAAATCTCCCACGAACGTTATTTTGCCGTGAATGTCTCCGATTTGCCGTGAATGCTTGTAGACATTTACAAGCGGTTATGAATAACACAAATTTGCACATTTAGGCCACTGCGCGGTCGCTACGTGCAAGCCGTCTCGTCGAGAGCATTTAGCGGCCAGTTAGCATCACAAAGTCATGTCAACTAGGTGGCGAGTTGCCAGTCACGGCAAATTAACCACCGTGGATTGTATCTTGACAAAACAATACGCAACCGCTTCATATTATCCAACCACCGGCTGCTTTATTATATCTGACTTCTTGTAACCAAACAACCTCCACACGACAAATGTAGCTCCCACTTTAGGCACTAAAAATAGACTAGTAATATGGTAGAAGGTGCACATCTCTTATTAGAAAGGATTGGAAGGAAGACTAAATCAAAAATGTTAAACTTACATCCTTTCCCGTTTGCAGTCGTGTCACACTGTTGGGACCGATTAATTATGTTTAAACGTGTTGCTAATCCAGCTCTGAACAGGCTTTCAGTAACAAAACAGTCCTTTGAGAAATGATATCGGTACACGTCCTTTAAACATTAAATCTTCTCAAAGACTTGGGACGAAGGAAGCAACCACTTTTTCCTGATCAATGTTTCCCCTCTCCACAGAGCATTTGCGAGCAGAGAGAGAAAAAGAAAGGCGCAGCCAGTTTTTCAAATTTCAGTGGGCGTTGTTGACATTTAACATTTTCAATTTATATTTTTACTGTTTATGAATTTACTTATAAGTATATAGATGTCATATAACTGTGTAGTTAAATGAATAACACTGTGATAATGTTTTTGTGAAATATATTGGAATCTCTCACTCCCTTCCAGCTCTTGAGATAAGAATGTGTATGTTTTAAAAGTGGTCAAGTTCTCATGTCATTAGTCATTTGGTCGTAAAAACTGAAGGTCCAAGGTCAAAGCCTGTCTACATAATTTCTCCGAGCCTGGTGGGGAGCTGAGATAATCGTATCAGTATCATCATGTCTGCTTATTAAGAACACTAATTCTTTGTCAAGTCTAAGGGCGGGAGTATTCTTTTTTCAAGTATAAAGCAACTGTATGTTATCATATTCGTCACACTGGAGGCTTAACATCACCTTCGAATGTAAACAATTCTCCTGTGTCTTTAAGAGCTCTTAAATAAACTCCTTAAAGGAACTTTTTCATATGATCTCAATTCTGCAATTTATTTGGACACGCAAAAGATTACACTTAATAAAGTAATCAAATAATGCCTTCAGCGTGACAAACCTTTACCAGAGGTGGTGCTACTAACCCGAGGGGGCTTGGTCGAGTGCACTTCCGTGTCTTTTTGACGTCACTAAGTCACGGAAATTTAATCTGCCCGTTTGAAGCACACATTTTAGAAAGGAGGAGAAAGCTAAATAAGTCACGGATGGACTTTTTCATACCTGGTTGGATTGTAGACAAGCCGGGGATGCATATTATTGATAGAAAACCCAACTAAAGTGCGTTTTCATACAATCGGACCTTTAAGTCAGGACTAGTCTTTGTCTTCCTTTTCTACAATGGCTTCATTACTGGCTATGCTAAGCTAACTTGATTAATCTTTTCTTGCCATCTAGTGGCCTGAAACGGAAATATTGTCGCTGCACTTACAAAACGGTGCTGCTGTGAGGGTAAGGCGATCCTTGAAGACCGCCTTCCATGGTCCTCAGAAGCTGCTTCATGGATGACCGGCTGATAGGACACGCACATACGTCTATATTTCCTTAGGTTGCGCTTAGTAGTTGTATATTTGTGCTGACCTCTTGACCTCCTGGCGGTGGTGCATCAGGAGCTCCTGGCTGCGCTGGAGGAGGTGCTGCTGTTGACTGGAGAAGTAGCGAAACTGCTGGATGCACACCAGCAGCAGATAGTAGTCTGGGTGTAAGTCCTCTGTCTGCCTCAGCAAGGCCTAAACACAAACGCATGGCACAGAAGCGAACCACCTGTGTCCGTTTCCCATTATGCTAAGCTAACTAGTCTCTTCTAAGCAATTGACAAAAATAATAAAGAAAATTTGATAAAAATGTAATTTGTACATGTAAACAATTGCTGTCAGGCGGAATCTCCAAAACTATTATTTTTAATTGAACTAATTTTTAAGCTTTTGAAACTTTCACATTTTAGATTGTCTAATAATTTATATACAATATAAAAAATAATAACATGAGCAATGATATCAGTTGTTTTGTTTTTGTTTGGTTTTTTTTTTGGGGGGGGGGGGTGAAATTGACCAAATTTGGGCAGAATTTTAATGCTAAAATATTTCATTCAAATGTTTGATTTTGTTTTATAATTACTCAAATTATAATCAGCAATTGTTAAATAAAATGTACAAAAAATGTATTTTATAAAATGCTTTATTTTAATAAACATTTAAATGTACTTTTTACAATTCATTTAATTAACCAATTATTTAAAGTATATAGTTTTACTTTAGTTATATTAATCAATTCATAAATAAAATAAATTAAAATGTCCAATGCCATCCGTCCTGTGTGAGTAAAATGTTTTTGATAAAATTTTCATTCTTATTTTAAATTTTTATTTATTGTAATTAATTGAATTATTTATTTTAACCAATTAAATATATGGCAATGTATGCATAATTTAATTGGCATTTAAAAAAAATTATTTTATTTATTTTTTACAATTGATTCATAAGTGAACCAATTATATTTGGAAAAATTAAAAGGGTCAAATAAAATAATTTATTTTATTAAACTATTCTTTTTTTTTTGTTATTTCTAATGAAGCAATTATTTGATCAAATAAAATGTGTGAATGTAATTTAAATGTATATTATTTACAATAAATTAATTGAAAGAGTTAGGACTAATCCTAAAATAATAGTTTTTTTTTGTTTTTTGCACTCACACAAACAAGCCATCTGGACCCCAGGACCAATCCAGAGTGTAACAACTACCCAGCCTTCCACCCAAAGTCAGCTGGGATAGGCTCTAGTTTACTCTCCACCCAAACAAGGTCAAATACTACAGAATGTGGCTGTATGGAATTAATGATATAATTAAAAAATGAATGGAAAAGAGGTGACAAGTGTGTTTTTGTCTGTTCTGTGTGTCACCTGAAGCAGCTGCAAATATTCCGGAATCCTCTGCACCGGTTGGAGGAGCAACATGTGCAGGGAGGGTTTGGAATCATCACCCATGATGTCACTCTTGGAGAAGGGGACAACCAATCACAGCAAATGGTTCAGGTTGACCAATCAAAAATATATATAGAGAGAGGACATACTAACACCAACTCTTGAGCAACAAAAATGTGAAAATAATTGGATAGATACATTTGAGTAAGCCTGTTTTGTTTTCCTTTAAAATGTGAAAATTAGGAAAGAAATAAGGATTCTGTGGTGTGTAGCTCAACCATGATAGGAAGTATGTCCCAAGACTTTTGTCCATTGATTTTACCATGCATGGCCTGAGTGTGTTTTACCTCCAGGAAGGCGGAAGATTTGACGGCATTGGAGGCCATCATGCTGACCACGGCCAGGCAATCGGGCAGCTCCTTCAGGTAGGACACGTACAAGTCCAGGAAGTCACTCTGGGGAGGGAAACAGTTCACATTCAAGTCACGTACGCAGTTTACAGTGTTGGCAAGTGGGCCAGCGAGTTTTTTGGGGAGGACAACGAGGGGGATTGTTTCGTGACTGTGCTGGAATGTATTTCTTTATTTTTTGCTGGTCAGGAATTGTGATTGATTAGAAATGGAGAAGACATGATGGCTGACCTCCTCGCATTCACATCCATTTGGTAATATTGCTCATGATGATTACTGGACAACATTTTTTGTTTTATTTTTTTTGTTGCATGAGTTTTTATTTTAACTTATTCTAGACCATTTTTGCTCTCTGATTTCAAATCTGCCACCAGTTTTGTTTTGTTTGCTGTATGTTTTTCTTTACATGCAATTGGCACATTTGATGTTCTTATTAGTGGTATTGTACAGATTAAAAATATATATATTTTCACCCAATACCTTTTTAACTTTTCATTTTTTGCATAGAATCGTTAATATTATTAGATTGTCATAGTTTGACAAAAAAAACAAAACTAAAAGAAAACTACAGTTTAGAGAAAAAACTAAGGTCATATTAGGTTTCAGCACCCCCAAAATTATGTAAGAACATTTATTTATTAGATTTTTTATGTACAGTAACTTTATATATATTACTGACTGTACTTACGTATTCTGTAATTGAAAGAATTAAATAAATAACAGATTAGGCCCAAAAATAAAAAGGCCAGTGTATTGTTAATTTGTGCCCACATTCCAATTAGCTGTGACACTACCTCTTTGCTGGTGAGCCTCATGAAGATATCTCCCATGATGCCTTGCCACTGACACCTGAGGACACGCTCCTGCAGGGTGTGCAGCAGGTCCAGGTGCTGCTGGATCAGGAACCTCAGAGAGCTGGGAAATGGACTGTTGCCACCCAGGGAAGGCACGACATCATCAAGTTAGGGTATTTTGGTTGCGCACACGTGATCAGCTTTTGTAAAAAGCGGTGCAAACCGATGCAATCATTAGCACAAAAAAAGCCTCTATTGTGCTTTTTGTAAACACGTGCATGGAGGTTTAAGAGCAATTACATTAGCAAGCTACAGTATGTTATTAGATTTGTCCATTTCCTGCCTTCCAATCGCTGTAAACGTTGAATTTAGATCACGGGTGCACACGGAAGTGTGCGAACTGATAATTCAGTCGTCTTTTCACCGTTTGTCCTTTGCAACGAGCGCTTCCGAGCCGTTGAAGGAGATGTTGGCCTTCAGCAGTAGAGACAAGTGGGACACGTAGATCCTCTCGGACTCCAGCAGCTCCAAGGCGGCCTTCTGTCGCAAACCTGCAAAAATAAGGGTCCATCATTATCCTTGTGTTTACCTAATGGAAGTGTAGTTGAGTTTTCTTACTGTTTTCATTGGGGCTGTCGGGCGTTTGCGTGTCCTCTCTACCGTTCCTGCCGTCCCCCAACGCCGTACTTCTGGACGAAGGACATCTCTGCTGCTCCGAGGTGGATGCTACAACACATTTCATTTGTTTTCATTTTGTTAAAGTTAAGCACAATTTAGTTGCTCACTCTGCGTAGACGTGACGCTCCTCTGCGACTGCGGCGACTCGCCAAAGTAGCGCTGGATGATGCTGAGCTCTGATTGGCCGGGTGCACAGATGCGCTCATCCTCAGATGCGCTCAGAACATCCGACTTGGAGCTCTTCCTGATTTTGGACCAATCAGAAATATGTGTGTCTCATAGTATTAATTCATTCACTCCCAGCCATTTTCAGTGAAGCAACCCCCTTCTCTGTTATACTGGATTTTGACTGATTTTGCAAAGCCCACAGAATATTGTGTTCTATTGCTATAAAAACATGGAACTTACCAAAATAAAGATTAGTCTCTTTTTTATTTTTTTATTTTTTTTATTTTTATGGAGAGCTCAGTATTGTTCATCCGGTAATTTTACCGATTTGACATGTCATCATCATTGCTCTCTCTCTCTTTTTTTTTTTTTTAAATATATATATTTTTTTAATTAATTTTTATTTTGTATGTGCGTGTGAATGTGTATTCATTAGTTCACCTAAAACCTATCAAAAAATCCCATACCGTTCACCTAAACCGAACACTTCAGAACCCAGCCAGAGCCGTGAGGCCGTCAGGAGACCCGAGGAAGGACCAAAGAAAAGAAAGGAAAGTGAAATCCAGCACCGACCAGACACCACTCACCGGGCCACCAACTATAGAGTCCTTCACCAACCCCAGAAACATCCAAATTCCAACAAATCAGGGAGACCTCAAGAGACCAAAGGAGAGACTGAGGAAAGGAAGGGAAGGACAGACGAAGCAGAGTGAGAGCCACAGACACCAGCCTCCACCGATTCAACGACCAGAGGAAGAAGCAGATTGTGTCTGAGTTTCGATAGATGCTGGTGTGGTGGATCTGGCATGCATGAAAATCCCCACCAAAGAGGGGAGCCGTCGACCCCTGCCAGGACAGAGCAAGCGCAACACCTCAGGGCCCCCCGGGCCACAGCAGCGCCAAGGGACAACCACCGTGCCCCGCAGGGGCCACCAGCCGGAGAGCAAACCCAGGAGCAGGAGCGCCCCCCACCCCAACACGGCCCGCGCCCCCAACGCAGCAGGACGGGGCACTGCAGGCCCGCCAGGCACCCCACCGGTCCACAGCCCCCGCTCCCCCACGACCCACCCGACCCCCCATCCACTCCCGCCATCCACCCCACCCCAACCCAGACCCGGCCGCCCCCAGACACCCCCACCCCAGCACCCAGCCCCCCCAAACCAAGCCCCCACCAACCGCCAGCCCCCGACCACCAGATCCCGGACAGCGGAGCGGAGAGGGCACCCCTTGCTTTAAGCCACCTCTTCATGTCAGAAGCTCTAGCATGAAAAAAACATTTAAAAATAAATGTATAAATACATTTTTGGTAGTGAAGGACAAAGTGTTAAAAAAACATATTCACACGTCTTTGAGTCTGAATGAGTTAATGAGCATTACAATTTCAGGGCTACCTGTGTGGGACGGTGATGGGGGTCTCTGGCTGCAACTGTTCTAGCTGCTTGATCAGCTCCTGTTGTCTGTTGGACACATCCTGGATGTGGAAGAAGGCAGCGCTCAGCTCCTCCTGCAAATGGAAACAGGTAGATCGTTTTGGGTTGATGGATGTTTAGGGTTATGGAGCTTGAGGTGTGCACTGTAGGTAGAGGTTGAACAGGGTTAGAGCCAGTACAATATGTATTGTAAATGGTACTGGTACTTGATTTATATAGCGCTTTTCCACTTTACAAGGCCCTGAAAGCACTTAACATTCAACTACTCATTCACCTACTGATGATGCAGCATCAGGAGCAACTGGGGGTTCAGTCTCTTGCTCAATGATACTTGGACGTGGTCACAATGGCATGGAATTAAACCCACAACTTCTGGTTTATGACTTGTTGACTTGTCGAGCAACTCAAGTTGCAAGTTGTGGTGATTGTGGACAAGTCCATTGCTGGAGTTTTCCATGCAAGCCCCCGACCCGCTCACTCGACCAGTGAAAGGCAGTTTGCAATGGCGGAGTACAACCCCAGACACGCTCAGGACCACCCCCTCATTTGAATAACATTTCGTCCTGGCAGAGCGTCTGCAACATAAAATAAATAAATGTGAGAGCAGAGCGTTTTTACTTATTGGTTGATATTTAATTATATTTATGTATTTATTTTTGTATTTATTATGATTTGTATTTTTGAATCTTGTTTGTTTTTATTTCTATGTTTAGTCACTTTTTGGATTTGATCTTTTAATTATATTTTTTATATCTGTTTTTATTTTCACTTTTAGTCATTTAGTTATTTATTTAGTTATTTTTAATTTTGGCAGTTTTGGTCCTCCATACTGGTTTGCGATATGACCGCTCTACCACTGAGCCACGCCGCCCCCGTAGAAGGTAAACTCAAGTTAGGGCAAGGTTGGTTGGTGTGTTGGGAGGTAGACAGAAATCAGGGTGAGGTAAGTAGGAGCTAGTTAGGTTGTTGGTTTATTGGTAAGTGGAATGATAGATAAGAGTTGGTGCTCGGTAGGCAGGTAGGAAAGTTGGTATAGGTAAGTAGGAAGGTAGAGGAGTTGTGTAGAGTAGACAGGTAGACAATAAAAAGAGCTTTGTAGGTAGGCAAGTCAGTCAGAAACTAGACTAAAGTTAGGGATAAGTAGGTAGGTTAATTGGTTAAAAACAGTTATACAAGTAGGTAGGCACTGGGTTAGTCAGGAAGAGTCGAGGTTCGGTATTTTAATGTCTAAAATAGCTGTCTTTCTGTCTAATATATTACATTACTATGCTGCCTCCATTCAGTCAGATATTCCTCATTAGGCTGCTGATGCTTTCCACCACCATCATTCAGAAATACATTCATGTATGTGTGTATTGAGTCAGGGGTGGTCGCTTCATAATGTTTCCAGCACCTTGAAAGTGTTGAGCGAGTTCTTGAGGCCCATAATCTTATCATCCACGTCGGTCTGGTGGGCCTGCAGACTCTCCTCCAGCCGTAGGTCCTTCTGGCGCAGCTCATGTAGCTCCGCCACCAGACCCTGCAGCTGTGTGGTTAAAATGTCATTGATTGGTTACACTTTTTATAGTTGGTTAATTGATTAATGGATGCCACGTGAAGCACTTTGGAATCTGTCTCTCCCCCACTATATATCTTGTCCTTCATATAGTAAGCTGGCGTGGCTACTTTAGAGTGCCTCGCTGTTGCCCTTGAGTGTGCACACATCACGTAGTGAACGACAGAATAGTGAGGAAGGGGAATTTATTTAATTGATTGATTTATATATTTTTAAAGTCTGACTTGACAGCCACATGTAGACCGGAATTTGTACTAGCGTTTAGAGCACCTTGTTGTTAGCTGTGAGTGTTTTACAGAGAAAGGGTGAAACAACAAAGTAAAAAACAAATAAAAATGTTTATCATCTGACATGACAGCCTGTGTATGACAAGTGCTCTGCACTGGCACAGCCTCTTTAGAGTGCCTAATTGTCGCGGAATGGAACAGCTCCGAGATGACCTGGTGGCATATATTCCAGCTACCAGAGGCTTTAAATTGATATATTTTATTTTATTTTGTTTTCGGCATGCACACAGTGTTTCAAAGCAGAGATAAAGGTGTGTCCCCCCCTCCCCCCAACACCATTTTCATGCCTCATTTATATTCTTGACAATTATTTGAATCATTTGTATTTGGCAAGATTGTTAACAACACTCCTTTCTGTGGTGTGTCAAATTTGCAAGACAATTATTGATGCATCGTGCATTGTAACTACTGTATAGCATGCACCCACAGCTAATGTTTGAGCTTTCAGGTGCACCAGACATCAAACTGATAGCTTTGGGTGAAAAAAAGAAAAGAAAGAACACATGCCTCCCGCCTGATGCCTCTCACATGACCCACACAAGATGGAAAGATGGTGGACAGAAAGAGCGAGCAAAGAGAAAAGTCAACGTGACCCAGGCAAGAAACCGAACACGTGTATTGAACTTTATGTTGTCTGAACATTAGGACATTAAAATTCCTGCTTAGTTTTGACTGGCACTCTCATCAGTGTTTTTATTAATGTAGTTTTACATCAGAGTATAACTTCTGCATTAAAACTGTTTTTGTACTGAAGGCCTTTAAAGGGGAAGCCAACCTATAAAAAAAATCTTTGACAAAAGGATGTTCTAAGCAGCCCCACTAGTCTAAATAATGTAAATATGGTATTCCGGTTAATATTGCAATATCAAAAGGCAGCCATTTGCCACTTGCTTTCGACTGAAGATGACATCAGAGTTGCTCAGGGCTCAAGTAACAACCAATCATACCTCAGCTTCAGAAAACAGGTGAGCTGTGATTGGTCGTTGGCTGCTCCCTGAGATGGATAAAAACGTCTGGCTTTTTCTTCATAACTTATATTCCACAAATTAATATGAATCACAATGTCATGTTTAGACTAGCAAGGTCACATATAACATATTGTTGCTAAGAAATATTTAAGGTTGACTTCCCCTTTAAGATTGAGACGGAAACTCAGGACTGAAGTCCACCCACTGATTGCTTAATTAAGTTTCATGCTAAACTGGTGTATTTTAATAGAATTCTATTTGTGAGTTGATAATATCAAGCTTTTTAACATAAAATGAATGTAAACAGTTAGCAGCATAATTCAGAGACTCTTACCTGAGCTACCTCCATGTTAGCATCCTGCACACTTTTGTCTTCTTCTTTATCTGGATAGATAAAACACATTAAACAGTGCCGAAGCCACTCACTATTGACCATTTCCACGATGTCACGTGATCACGTGACTGCCCTATGATGGACAGCAGAAGGAAATTGTTGAATGGAAGTGAACGTGACCCTGAGTGACTAAGTGACTAAGCGACTGTTATTTTACAAATTAAAAGTTATTATTTCCCATAGAGCCATGGAATCTATTACTTCAACCAAAGTTCGCCTGTCAGTCGAAGTTGCACATTTTAGTCGGGACTCATAGAGCGCAATATTTATTTAAGTTGGAGATCGCTAGTTTGAAAACAGCCCCTTACCTTCTGTTGCCTGTTGCTTTTACCAAGTTAATCAAATTGCCTATATCATTATGTAGTCAATGCCGTCTCTTCTCCTTACACCAGGGCTGATTCAAAAGCTTGTCGCTGGCTGAGTCTCTGGGACGAGATGCTACGCTCACACCGGGGGACAATATACCTTGTAATGCAAAGGTAAAACTTGCTTATCATGCTAACTGACTTATTTTTAAATAGTCCATTCTATAATGAAACGCTGTGATGATGTTATGTTACTACGTTTACTAGCATGAAACTAATGACTATCGTAGTGGCAAGCTATACGGTAATTTCATGAATATGACTCCAGCTCCAGAGTGAAAAACTCCAAGCACAAAGACGAAATCCCCCCTTATTAAACAGTCAAATGCACTTAATAGATTTAAAGAAGGTGCATTTTAAAACTAAGCTGTGTGTTCGTGCAGTTGGAGTGGACGCTAACTATCTGGCTCGTTAATGTGATTTGAAACACGAAATTCGACACCTCTGTTACAATCTTTGTTAGAGTGTATGTTTGCGAGTAAAATGTATAAACATTTATCTACTAATTACATTTATCTACTAACCTCGCAAAAAATGATTGCTGCAAATCTGTGAATACTTTGTGAGCTGCCAGTCCTTTCTTTTGATTGCTGATATCAATCAACGTCTTTTGTCTTCATTAGTAGGTATGCGATAAAAAGCAACATTTGGTTTACTCCTTTGTCTGTTTGTACAACCGACCACAAAGAAAGATATGACCATTTTATAAGAAAATCGATTAGATAAAGGACTTTACGCTGTATGAGATTCAATGGTTACAATACAGGCAAATGGCTCTTTTGCCGTCCAGTGTCCCGTAGGGGGCGTTCCCAAGAGGGCTGTGACGTCATGTGCAAAAGGTCAATAGCAAATACTTTACAAACGTTTTGGTATTTTGATAGAATTTTGTAGTAGCCACAAAATGGCAGTAAAGCACATTTTTTTCTATTAGACAATGCTATGGCTTGACTAGATGAGGCTCTTCCCTTCAGTTCAACATGGGTGATTGACACAAAGATTCCACCAGAGGGCGTCAAACTATAATATTTTAATGAAATGGTGCCTCGTGGCAGAGGAACTGTACTCCACTCAACTTCACAACAAGCTGAATTTTGGCAGATGGTGAACAATTCTTCAAAAAAAAAAAGTTTATTCTGTAACTAGCTAGCTTGATGCTAAACTCAATGCAAAATGTCATAGACAGGCTAAGGAAAGCATTGATGTAGTTGTTATAACGCCTTAAGCAATACATTTCTTTATGATAGAATGCTATTTTCATTATTGAAAAACACATTACAACTGTATTAGACATGGCTTTGGTCTGAGCAGAGTGAAAATCAGAGGATACACTCTAAAAACAGTTGGGTCAAAAATAACCCAAATTGGGTCTTTTTGAGTTATTTAACCCAAAAAGTTGGGGCAAACGAATAACCGACAAAACAACCCAAAAACGGGTTATTATAATTGGGTTAATAGTTTTGTAAAAAGTTGGGTGAAATTATTATTTCTATTATTTCTATTTCTTATTATTTATATATTATTATATATATACTTTTTGGGTTGATTAAATAATCCAATTGAATTGGGTCAAAAATGAGCTGACCCATCTTTTCGGGTCATTAAATGCAAAAAAGCTGGGCCAAATTAAATTGATAACCCACGAAGCGACCCAATTTTTTTTAGGTTGTTTGTGCGATATTCATTTGGCTCAACTTTTTGAGTTAATTGAATAACTTAATTGAATTGTGTCAAAAATGATTCAAACTAACTTTTGGAGCTATTTAACCCAACATCTTGGGTCAAATTAAATTATCAACCCACAAAGCAACCCATTTTGGGCGGGATGTTTGTGGGTTTTTTGTTTGACCCCACTTTTTGGGTTAATTAAATACCACAAAAAAGTTTGGTTGGTCCCTTTTTGTACCAATTTGTGTTATTTTTTACCCAACTTTTTTTTCAGAGCGAATGGTCTGAAAAAATATCTGTGAAATTGGCCGAACTGCGAACATGGGGTGCGGGTGGGTGGTGGGGTCTTTGGGGGGGTCAATCTCATAAAAATAATAGATGCATGCTTGGAAGTACATGCCATTCTTCTTCATGCGTCATTCATACATATTCATGATTCGGGAAAGTGCCATTTGTGCACAATTAATGTGTTTTTATTAATGTGTTTTTTAACGTGACATTATCCTCACAACAGCCTCGCTTTGTCCCTTGAATGTCAAAGGTGAGCGGCGCTGTGTGAAATACACGCTCAGCATTGACAATAAACACACGAGCCTGGACTGAAGGCACAGAAATGTTACTTTGCTGTCATGTGAACAGACGAACAAGAAGGGGCCATTACACTAGAAAACATAACATTTCAGCAATTTACAGTATCACTGAAATATACACCATGGATGAGAAAGAGGGACGATTGTCAAAGAGTAATGGATAGATTAAACCCTATTCCCTCACCTTCTAAGTAATAAAAGCAATTTGTGTACAGTATGAAATATATTTATGTTGTAAAATGCGAGGTAGACTAGTCTAATGTACAATGCCATTAAACGAAAGGCACAAAAAGCAGAACATTTGACTTTTCATTATATCACCATCACTTAAGTCAAAATTTGACTTTTTGAACAACAGACAATTTCCAGTTTCATGTTAGGAAATTGTTCCTGCGATTTCCATTAAATTATTAAACATCAAAGAAATATGAGATCATATCAACTAAATACAATTAGGATGGCCTTTTTCGTAAAAATTATTATCATTATTTAAAGATGATGAAATACTTTTCAGAGAATGTTGGAACTTGTGTTTAGTTGTTAAAACACTGTTTCTGGGCAGTGGTTTACATCTGTGTTGTATTGTATAGAGTATTTTCGTACATTTACCGTTTAAATTTTTAAATGTGCTATTTTCCTGCGAATTGCTGCATTCCTGTGAATTTCCTTGTCTCAGCTGCCTATTTGGGAAAGTTTTGCTTTTCTAGAAACTTAGATTTTGTTATATACATTCTGAGCTCTACTTCACAACTGTGTTGCATTACAGTCTATTTGGGAATTATTGATAAATGCTTAAAAATTTGGCTTTCTTGTGAATTTGTATTTAGTTATATCAGCACTGTTTGTGAGAAGTGTTTCACTTCTGTGTTGCATGGTGATCTACTTGGTATCATTTAAACACTTTCACTGAACTTGTATTAATGAGCACTGATTCTGAGATAAGGGACTTGCGGTCAGGGTAAACAAATGAGGCAGTGCCGCTTCCTGTTGTCCCTTCACCTGCATGATAACTCATGATTACATTAAATTATGTTCCATTTTAGTTCTATAGTCCACGCCTTACGATTTTCTTTTAAATCAAAAAATTGTCACGGATTTCATCAGGAAAATAGGTGAATGTGCATATTTCCTGTTCGAATGCATGGGGAAGAAGTGAAGTACGCATACGGGTTTTGCATATAATAATAATAATAATAATAAGAAGAAAAACTAATAACTAATTGTTATTATTACTATTATTATCATTATTATTATTATTGTAAATTATCATTATTATTATTGTTATTATTATAACAGTATAATAACAATAATTTATTTTTATACATGTACGTATACAAGTTCTGTATACGGTGTTCCCTTACTCTAACGCGGTTCACACAGATTTTTTGGGTACAAATTTGCATGCATTTTTTTTTACAGTAATCTACTACTTATTTTATAAAATTTAGGATGGTTTGAACATTGAGAATGTTTAAACAAGAGAGAAATGTGAGAAAATGTAAATGCCTCAATGAGAAAAGGGTATAAACTTTGTGGAGAGGGGTTTTACAACCTTAAAACATTTAGAATAAATGTAAAACATAAAGCTAACTACTTCGCGGATTTCATTTAATGCGGGCATTTTTTGGAACCTAAACCCAGCGGAAAACACGAGAACACTGTATAATAATAATAATAATAATAATAATAAATTATTGTTGTTAGCATTATTGTTATTATTATATTATTTTGATAATTTATTATTATTGTTATAATAATATCTAATAATAATAATAATAATAATAATAATAATAAATGATTGTTATTATTTTTTATATAATAATAATAACAACAAATGATCGTTATTAAAATTATTGTTATTATTATTATTATTAAGGAAATAATTAATTAATTTAATTAATTATTATAGTATTTTTAATAACGATAATTTGTTATTATTATTATTATTATTATTATTATTATTATTATTATTATTATTATTATTATTATTATTATCAGTGGTCCTCACTGCACGTCACTCTCTGAGACCTGTCCTCACACTTTTGTTGTATGCTTTTGGGCAATTTTATTTCACATTTTAAGCACAACAATTGTGTTTACTAAACTGAAAAATGAACAATGATATTGTGACGGGCCTTGATTAACTGTTATAATTATTTTTTAAATGCTTTTTTTTATCATAACATGCACCTGACAGTTTTACAAAGGCACTTTTTGTCTCAAGGTCTATATTCTACATCTCAATCAAAGACTGTATTGTGATATACCTTACTGCAGATTCAACTCCTCTTTTCCCCCTTTTCAAAATGACTTGCTTCAAAATAGTTATTCCTTACATTTTATGTGTGGCGACACATCTTCCGTGTGATCCTGAGCTCTTCGTGGACTGTCCTCCATGTTTTAATCCTTGCGGTGGAGTCCAATGGATGCTCGTGTTGACCCTTCTTGTGAATAACGAGAAGAACATGAAGAAGATGATGATGATGATTAAGTGGTGGGCCTGCATTCATGTCCCTCCCCTGCAAACAGCATGCGAGTCCTGTGATTTGTCTTGTGCACACAAACGGGTCCTTGTTTGAGTGGAGGCCGTGCAGACAGACGTCACAGCCTCACACTGTACACCAAATCGCAAACAACTCATAAATGCTGATCAAGTTTGCTGCTCAGAGGTGACACTTTTGCTCCATCAATCAGCATAGCACATTAGAAATGTTTTGTTTGTTTGTTTTTAAAGGAAATATTTCAACTTTTGTCATGTTTTTTGTTTCTATTTGTTTTAATCTTTTTTTCTTTTTTTTCCCAAAAAAAGCATATTCAAACTGTTTATTGTCACTCACAGTTTGTCAGCTAATTAATGCTAACACATAATGGAAAGTGTCATCGTGTGTTGGTGGTGTTATTACAAAAAATTTTTGTTGGTGTTTTGGGAGGCTGGGACGGATTATTAGCAATTCCATTCATTTTAATTGGGAAAGATGATTTTAATTACAAGCCTTGTATCGCAAGTCACCACTGTTGTCACTATTTCATGTTGTGTAAATGACATCTGAACCATTTGGTGGAGACTTACAGTTTAGAAACCATTGATTTTGTTGTTGTTATTTTTTCATTTATTTAGCTGCCTAAAGGATATACAGATCACGAATACTTGCAGAAAAAAATATTCTACTGAAAGTAGAAGTAGTAATTCAACTACTTTCGTACAAGTAAAAAAAAAAAAAAGAAGGATAAACTGAAATGTATTGTGATTATGTACATGTTTATGTGCGTGTGTTGCATTCAAACATGCTGACATGCTGACATTACATAAGCAGGAAGTAAACACAGAAGACTTCTTTTCACTTCTTCCTTCCATTTTGCTTCCTTCTATCTTCTCTCCCTCTCATTTCTTTCCTTAAAACGAAAGTTACGACCGTAACTACGGTTCTATGAGTCCCGGACGACCACCAGATGGCGGTGCTCCAAGCACTGAATGTTATCTGCGCATGCGCGAAGGGAACATTCATTGTTTGGAGCACCGCCATCTGGCGGTCGGGAGGGACGAAATAGAACCCACTTGGCCTTGCTCCCTTCTTCTTTCCTTCTCGTCCCTTTATTCCATCCTTTTTCTTTCCTACTTATTTGAATATGTGAGGACCTCTGGTGGTCACTATTGTATAATACATCTTTCTACACTGTGTATGTGTGTAGGAGGAAGGCTGAGGGAGTGTTTCCTTTGCGGTTGGCATCCCCACGTATATCGGGGGAAAAAAACAAAGCGTGAAATGTGTTTGCATGTTATCTTCCACTGGCGCTACATGATGAGGTCACACTCCCACCACCCTCTCACATTTGCACTGTGTTTGCTCCACACCGCATCTGCATCCTTTGCTACACAGGTGCAAACAGTCTGTACATGTGTGGCACGTGTGTGCGTGATCACATTAAATAAACACGCACATGAACACCTGTGGCATGGCAAACATATGATGGGAGGAAAGGCATGTTGGCATGCAGCTTCCTGTGCACGATCTTACACTACAGGACAATTTTTATTATTGCATTGACATTTTGCATTTTGTGCAGGATATGAATGCAGTTTAGACAGAAAAGTGCGTATAATTAATAAATATTTGGTATGGACATATGTGTGGGAATGTTGGACAATTTGTCGTTTTTAAGGCTTTACTGAATGAAAAGATATATAAATGTGGAATTATATTGGAAAATATGGAATGATATTAAAATATATAGAATGGTGTAAAATGCTACTGATTTTTTTTTTTTTTATTGTGCGTGTCTGTATTTTTTGTGGGGCACGGAATTTTTTTGGTATGTTGAAAATCAATGTGAATTGAATGAGTGGAACTTTTTGAATTTTTAATAGGAATGCCATGAATCTGTTGAATGTGCCATTAAAAATGAATAAAGATTTATTTTATTTTATTTGGAAAAATAGGAAATTTTTTGCATGTATTGTAATAGTAAAAATGTTAAATTTTTTGGTCAATGGGAATTTTGGGCAAATTGAAAATCATTCCCAAGCTGAATTGAATATGTTGAATGATTTAAATTTCAAATTTGAACGATGTAACTGTGTAATGTTGACTGTGCCATTGGAAGGAATGACACAAAAACAGAAATCTATGCGGGAAACTTGGGTGTAAAATTTTTAATTTTAGGAATACGATTCATATTTGGGTTGAAAAAAATCCAAGCTCCCATGATGTAAATTTTTGGAATATGTTGAAATCGGAATGAGGTGAATTGGATGAATTATGTGGAAGGAGATGCACGTCAAAACATGTGAAAAAAGACCTGAAAATTAGCACAAATAATTATTTGTAATAATTTTATAATGTGCATGTCATTTTTTGTTAGAAAAACAAAAAAAGTAACACACTGTGAATCCTAATGTGCATTGTTATGTTTGTAGTGGCACCATTACATATTTTCTGCATCTTTTGTTTTGAGGCTGACAAGCAAACCGCCAAATGTCTTTTCTCCACGTCTAGAATATGAAATATGTCAAAACCACACGACCTTTCACACCCTTCAGACCGTAACCTTTCCAGTCTTCCCTCACACGCCCGCACAACAACAACACACGTACACACATAAATATTGTTGGTAAGATGACACAAAATTCATCTAGTGAATATATGTATCGTTCCCATAACTTAACATAACATTAGACTCTTAAGAAATATTAGAGTATACTGTGGTATATTTTGTGTTCGTTTGACATCATGCATTTGTGTGTTTTGCCCCCTGTGAGCTTCTTCGGCTACGTTGACGTGGAGAACTTTGCTTTTGCCGCCCCTTGTAAAAACTGTGTGCGTTTACTGTATGCATTCCATTAGGCATCAACCTTCCGTTTTTTTTTTTTTTTTACCTTTTTATGTTTGGGTGATGGAATTTTTTACAGTGATGTGAATTTAATGATTTTTGTTTATCAACTTTTTTTTTCTCATGTGAACAAATGCGGTTCTCAGATTGCACATGGAGCAATAGATGCTTATAAACACTGTAATTACTGTAATTAAATGTTTTATAATATATACAGTACATATTCTTTAAAAAAAAGTGCAGCTTCAAGCTGTTTATTGCCACTCACAGTTGAAGTTGAGTGAGAAACTAAACATAAAACAGAGAATGCTACACTTTGTGTATTAAGCTAAATCACAAAACTTTGTTTTTTGGACGTTCGCTAGCTTAATGTTAACACACAATGCAGACATGCTAAGGAAACTAGCATCAATGTTGCAGTAATTATCAGCTTTTAAACAACTAATATTTGAACATAAACGATAGCAACACATGCAATCAGAACATAAACCAATACGCACAGGCATAAATTCTTTATGCTCTGCAATTTTTTTAAATTATATTACAGTATAGTCCCTCTGTTGGATAAGGCAGAAAAATTATGATGCACACACACTGTTTAATTATTTACATTTTATCAAATTATGGATGTTTATGCTTTTTATATAATATTTTTCTACCATAAAATGCTTGCCAAACATACTTGGGTGTCAGTGTGATGAAATATTATTACGCAAATTTTCCCATCATGTATGTGGAGTAAACATTGTATACGTTTGTACATGTATGATTTCTGTTGTCACGTTATGTGGATCTTGGAGTGGGGAAACACCGTCTGCACCTGCCTCCCCCTTTTGCCTCTTTTATCTGAATCTCTGCATCCTGCTGTACCAAAATATCACCCTGCTGCATGTGCGTGTGTGAATGTGCAACACACACACACACACACACACGCACGCACACACACACACAGTTGAAAGTAAATGAAGAGTCAAATTGGTGAAAAAATGTCAGCAGCCTGTCATTTCAATTTGAGCGCATGCTGGAGACTTTTTTTTGTTTGTGCTGTGACATTTCACTACACACAAACAGCTGTGTTGTTTTGTGCAAACATCTTTTTTTTTTGGTGTTTTTTTAATTTTTTTTTTTTTACAGTTTTTCTCCATAGGTTTGGCACATTTCTTGAAACTGAGATGACATTTTCAAAACTGCAAGCTCATTTGATCAAACAAACTTACATTTGTGCACAACCAGTTCATTAGCAAAAGCACTTATCTATCCCAAAACTGCTCACACATGCTTCACTCCAAGTTCCTTTCCCAAACAAAGAGTTGGTACTGTCACAACTGCAAAGATCCTTCTCAATTGCTTTGGCTCATCTGCATTTACTTGGTTGTTTTGCCAAAAAGAACTTGGATTATTTTGCACAACTCTTTGGATCATCTGCAAAAGGTCATATCTCTCCTAAAACAGCTCACCTATGTGTCAAAATCAAATTTCTATGTCATACAAGTAGACAGTGCCCCCAAAATGCATTGTCCCTTTGGCATTTTGTGAGCACCACAAGTAAAAATCATTAGATGTTTTGTCACAACAGCAGAGGTGCCACTAACAAAATACAATTATATATAAAACTGAGGGGGAAAATTATTTTACAAAAGCAGTTTTCAAAGTTGTTTGACATTCTCCACTCACAGTCAAGGAAACCGCAACACATTAGAGTGCAATAAAAGGAAGTGTAAGCCCCTTGCCCTTCTTGTCGTCTCCTTCTCCCGTCCCTTCCCCCTCCCCTGTCCGCCTTCCTCCCCCTCCCCCGGGCCGGGGGCTCCATCCGTGGCCCGGGTCTCTGGGCGCCGGGGGCCGGGCGGTTGGGTGGGTTGTATCCAGTATCCGGGGGGCGAGCCCTATCGCAAAAATAAATAAGTAAAAGTCACTCAAGGGTTGAGGAACAAACTCACGACCTTCAGCTTGGGAGACGCCCTGAGCAACACAGCTCCTGCGGTGTGTTACTGTAGTAAATATATCGCTCGTGTCAGCTGGAATCTTCATAATTCAGAGACCAAAAACATCATGGAGCTAAGCAAACAGTAGAAGTGGCATAGCTCAGGTGGTAATGCGTCCGTCCCCCAACCTGAAGGTTCCTCAACCTTTCAGTGAACTTTTTTGTTGTTGTCAAATCTTTATTTTACTCTCTATTTTACAGTGTAAATATTACTCTAAACTGAGTCAATTTGGACCCACTCAAAATAGAGTCAAATTTACTCAAAATAGAGTCAAATTTACTCTATACTGGTGACCCAGTGGTGACCCAGGGCAAATCAGGACACTTATGTAAGTTGTTATGTTACTCATATGTTCCCTTGAAAACTGTATAACCATAGGATAAGAGCGGCTAGCTATGTGGTGCGCTTTGACGCACAAAGGGATCAAAACAAGCTGTATGATCATTGTTAGGGAACTCATCGTCTGGAAGTAGGGACTGGCCCTCCTTGATATCACACGATGGGATAGTATAAGAGCTGGGGTTTTCCCACACCCTGGCAGAGTCTGCTGAGGGTTGTGCACGACGCCTAGCCTGCTGACGCTGATCTGCCGGGGTGTTTGGCTCTCCGCCCGTGTCGACGGTAAGAGAAACTGAATGTTAACTACGCGTCGGCATTGTGTGTTAGGGTAGTTTATCGTAGGGATCTGCATATTGACACTGTGATCTAGCGATATCTACTGCTTGCTGTGGGTTCATATTAATAAAAGCAAATCATTGTATTTAAAGAAATCTTGTTCGCCTATCCTTCCGAACCTGAGAATTTCACAAAACATTTTGGCGTCACGAACAGGATATTGTAAATTTTAGTAACTAAAAAGGAATACGAACAATGTTTCGAAAGAAAAAGAACGAAGCTGACAAAGCGCGAACCCTAAAGTGATTCCCGGTTGGGAAACAGAACCATGGAGCGCTGTCGCTACATGACTGAGAGATGGGGCTGGATGCCCTGAGGCATGGGAGGAACAGTTAGGGGATTGCAGCCCGTTGCAGGTTACGAAAACTTTGCAAGGGGTTGAAGTGAAGCCTAAGTCGCCAATGGGTGGGGTCCAACGGCGATTATGGGTCTGTGCCAGAGCGTGGCGACATTGCGCTGAAAAATCCGCCGCACATCAGGGAGCTGCTCTGACGTTTAAGACACAGCTGGCGAAAGCGCAAACTGAGAAATTGCTTGCGGAAAATAAATGCAAGTTATTGGAAACGCAGAAAGAACAGTTGCAGAAAATATGTGAGAAAGCGGTGGCCCGCGTAAGCGCGGTAAATCGCCACCAGAGAAGGAAAAAACCCAGGAAACCTGACACTGCCAAAGTTTCGATCCTACGTTACTAAAGTTTTGGAGGATCCCGAACAGTGGGATCCAGAAACGTGGGATGGGAACATATGGGGGGACGATTATGCGGACGGCAGAAAGTTTGATCCGTGGGGACCGCATTTAGGAGGAGATTTACAGTCCGGCCCGGTGGTGCGAAGGAAAAGATTGGAAACGATCTTGCCGCCCGTAAGGCGACAAGCACAAAATGATGATGGAGAAAATGAATATGATGAAGACGGACAGCCATTGTGGGTGATGGTGCCACAACTGCAGCCGGACCCGGTGTTAACTCGATCATTGGAAGATTATACATCAGAAGAAGTGTTACATCTGACGAGTAAATACCGACAGAAGCCCGATGAACCGCTAGATTTGTGGTTATTGCGGTTATTGGAGGATGGGGCACAGCAGACTGAGGTAGATGAACAAGATGCTAGTCGTTTCGCCGGAATGTCCCGGAATCCAGCCATTAACGCTGGATATAGGCAAAACTCCAGGGACATGGGTGATCAGGTTGTATCCGTAGCATTCCTTTATACACTTGCAGTAAAATAACAACATCCAATGGCAGGGGATTGGCCCCCACTTGACATGCCCTGGCAGACGTTGAGAGAAGGGAAACAACGATTACTCCGAATGTGTTTGCGAGATGCATTGAGTGTAGATGCCATGGATGAGGTGCATCGTTTGCCTGTCCCTAAGACTGTCCGAGATATGATGATCCGTACCTCGCCACCCCAATACAAGTCTCTGATACTGACCATTATGCTTGGAGATCTCTTCAGAGCCCTGCATGAAGTGGTCGGAATGATGGGGGAACTGGGAGCATTGGGGATGTGGGAGACAAGGGGACAGGGAGGAGCGAAGGGAGAGAGAGAGGTGGACCGTCGCCCTCCGCGACGCCCTGAACAAGGCCGAGATTCAAGGGGAGGGCCCGGAAATGGACCATCCCGTAGGGATCTTTGGCAGGCCTTGATCAAAGCAGGAGTGCCAGGGACAGAAATTGATGGGTTGCCAACCGCTGAGCTACGTGAACGTTGTAAAAAGCTCAATCTGAAAGTGAGTTGCTTACATAACCCCTTCACAGAACTACAAGGGATAAAAGCCATGTTGACAGATTTGATTGCAGAGGGACGTCGTCCTGCCGCCACTGCACCCAGTGAGCCGGAGAGGGACACACCCTCAGAGGAGTCTGAGGAGGAGGAAGATGATGACAGGGAGTACCGGGTAGCTCGGGCAAATAGGAAAAAGAACAAGAAAGGGAAGAATAAGGACAAAAGAAAATCCCGCTTGCATCCTGATTTGGATGGATACTAGGATGAGGGTCAAACCCCGTCCACACATATAAGGTCAGCACGGGAAAATTCTAATTGGTCATTTACTGATGTGCGACCTCATGTGCAGTTGAAAATTTGTCATGGCCTTAGTGGACACAGGGGCGGAGGCCACGTTGATACATGGCAATCCTCACAAATTTAAAGGACCCATAGTATCGATGACTGGATTGGGAGGAAATGTGGTGAGTGGAAAAATGGTCACTCTTCCGCTGGCAATTGGGCAAATGCCAATCAAAAAGTATTCAGTGATTATTACTCCCATCAAAAAATGGATCATTGGAATGGATGTATTGGCAGGAATGACACTACATCTACAACAAGGGAGATTTCAGTTTGGGGTTAAAAATATGCGCCCTGTAATGGTGGGAAAAGTAAAAATGCCACCTTTTTCTATCCCGGAAGCTACCCAGGTAGTGAGTCTGAAGCAATATCGAATCCCAGGGGGACACAATGAAATTACAGCCACAATAAAAGATTATGTGGATGCAGGGGTGTTAAAGACATGCACTACTAAATGGAACAATCCAATATGGCCCCGACGGAAGTTGGAGAATGACAGTTGACTACAGACAACTCAACAAACACACACCTCCTCTCACTGCAGCTGTACCTGACACGGTATCTATAGTGGAAAGAATCCAACATCATCCAGGGACCTGGTATGGTGTTATTGACCTGGCAAATGCATTCTTCACCATTCCGATACCAGAGGATCGGATGGAGCAGTTCGCGTTTACCTGGGAAGGAAGGCAATATACATTCACTCGTCTTCCACAGGGCTATCTACATAGTCCAACCATCTGTCACCGCACGGTGGCAGAAAATTTGGATTCATTACCATTGCCCCCAAGGGTGATGATATCACATTACATTGATGATATCATGGTACAGGCAAAAACGCAGGAAGAGGTGAAAGAGGTGTTGGAGAGGTTAATGACACACATGCGAAAGATTGGTTGGGAGATCAATCCAGCCAAAGTACAGGGACCAGCGCAGACTGTAAAGTTTCTGGGCATTCAGTGGAACAAGGGTGAGAGGGAAATTACTGAAAAGGCAAAACAAAAGATTCAGGCATTCAGTACACCTCACACTAAAAATGATGTGCAGAAATTCATTGGGACTGTTTGGATACTGGAGAAATCATATCCCTCATTTAGGTCAGATACTTTCTCCATTATACCAAACCACTCGGAAAAAGATTGAGTTTGAGTGGACAGAAAAACATGACATTGCATTTCGCTTGGCGAAAGAAGCCATTCAACAGGCATTATCCCTAGGGAAGCTGCAATCAGGACCTGTAGAAATACAGGTATCCGCCCAGGGGTCATATGCTAATTGGAGTTTATGGCAGAAACAGGGAAGGGAAAGAAAGCCCATGGGATTCTGGTCAAGAAAACTACCCCCTGCTGGGGAACGGTACACTCCGTTTGAAAAGCAATTTTTTAAGAGGGAGACGCATGCGCGAGATGCTGTGATTATCGCGAGACCTACAGCGAGACCGAGAATCCCCAACATGGCGGCGCCCTGCTGCTAAGATAGAATGAGCTCTATTATATTAAACTAATCCGAATTTAACCATCATATATCTTGCCTTTCTTTTTTTTTCTTCTCTTTTTCATCCGACAGATTTGGAATACCACCCAACGTGGAGGACCTCGAACGCTTCATTGACGGTTATTTTTACAACTGCGCGATGGAGGACTCTTCCGTCGAGAAACCGTCGAAGAAACCCTCTTAAAAGAGAAAGAATGACTCAGCGACGGACACGGATGACCTAACCACTACGGAGGTATCAGTCAGTATGCTGGAGTCCATAAATAAAAAATTAGAGGTCCTCTCCCTAATCAGTGAGGACGTCAAAGAATTAAAGGTAAGCATGGAATTCTTCAGCCAACAGGTAAGTGATCTCCAACGCGACAATGCCGAGTTACACTCTACACTCGTGACTGTTTCAGCCGAGTTAGAAACCGTTAAAAAGGAAAATAAAACGCTAAAAGAAACTATTCTGGATGTTCAGTCCCGTAGCATGCAGGATAATTTAATATTTTTAGGTATATCCGAGAATACCTCTGACAATCTGAACAGATAAATTTATTTGAGATAAAAAAAATTATGACGACGTCGTTAAAAATTTCTCAGGAGACGGTAAATAACATCTCCTTTCACCGGGTACATCGGCTTGGAGCCCCTAGGGGCAACAGACCCCATCCTATTATCGCCAAATTTGAGCATTTTAAACAGAAAGCATTTGTTAAAAGTAAAGGACGGGAGCTTAAAGGGACCTCATTTGGAATGAATGACCAATTCCCTAGAGAGATTAATGAGCGGCGAAAGGTACTGTTTCCTATAATGAAACAAAATAGGCAGGAGGGTAAACGGACTATGATGGTCGTTGATAAACTATACATCGATGGCCAACTATTCCGGAACCCCAACTCCACTCCCTGGCTGTTCTAATTGGCATTGATGGAACTAAACTTTGTTTGATTATTAGATGCATACATATATATATACTATACATATACTGTATATGTGGTTATAAAACCTAAAATATGAATACTCATTATGTTTAGGCTATATTATAAATATAATAATAACACATAACTATATCTAAAAGTAGATTTAAACAAAAAATCTCGCTTGGGTTACCAGTTACTGGTGTATTTTAATGTTGTTTAATTCCCCACTAACTTCCTTCACTTTCACATCCCTACCCGTTTTTTCACTGTTATATTTACTTACACATTTCCTCATATTTTACACAAATTATATAAATCACCTAACTACTTTGATTCTATCCTATAACATGCCAGTATTGACAAATGGCCTATGCAGATATATACACAGGACTGAGCCTATATTGTTTGTATGCATAAATTAGTTCTGGTTTCCTGGAATGTTTGTGGCGCTCGCTCACAGGCAAAAAGAATAAAAACTTTAGACCATCTCTTATAATTAAAAGCAGATATTTGCCTCCTGCAAGAAACCCACCTACAAAAATCTGAAGAAAAATTACTTATTGATAAGAATTTTAGCCAAGCATACTCTGCCCCTTATAACAGCAGACAAAGAGTCTGTATACTCATACATAAGAATTTACTCTTTACTCTAAATAATACAATAACAGACCCAGAGGGCCGATACATTATTATTCAGGTAACTATATTTAATAAAATATATACATTTGGCAATTTATATACCCCAAATAATGAGGATCCGGCCTTTTTCCATGAATTTTTCTCTCGGCTGTTTGATTTAGCAGCGAAATCTACTATTATTATTGGAGGAGACTTTAACACAGTCTTAAATCCATTAATAAACCGTTCTAATAACACAACATGTATAAGGCGATTACAATCTACTAAAGTAATAGGGGAATATATGGATGATTTTGGCCTCGTCGACAGCTGGAGACTTAAAAACCCAAATAAGAAGGAATTTACTTTCTTTTCCGCTGTGCACAGGTCCTTTTCAAGAATTGATTATTTTCTTACAAATAACTCTATTGCTGATAAAACTGTTACAAAAATACATCCTATTATTATTAGCGACCACGCACCAGTCTCACTTTCCCTACAAGTTGATTATACCTTTAAACCACCACCAACATGGCGTTTTAACATCTCTCTGCTAAACGATGCAGAGTTTGATAAAATTATAAGGAAAGAGTGGGCAGACTTTTTGGAAATAAATGACTCTCCAGGCCTATCGCCATCTCTTCTCTGGGAAGCTGGGAAAGCAGTAATTAGAGGTAAAATTATATCATATTCATCTTATAAAAAGAAACAGGATCAAAAATTAGAAAATGACTTGGAAGATAAAATTAAACAACTGACGGATGAGTACGTAATAAACCCAAATGACCAAATATGGACTGACTTACAAAATACAAAAATACAGTTAGACGATATGCTAACTAAAAAGACAGAGTTTATAATACAACAATTGAAATACAACAACTTTGAATATAATAACAAATCAGGTAAATTTCTTGCATACCAACTTCAACGCAATCGGGAAAAATCTCTTATAACGGCTATCAAAGGGACAACTGGTGAATGTACACAGTCACCAGAAGAAATTAATCAAATTTTTTATAACTATTATCGCAACCTATACTCAGAAAGTAACAAGCCTAACCCTGAGCATATTGAGTCATTCCTCAGTAGCTTAAATATGTCTCAGTTAACTACTGAATATAAAGATATGTTAGAGGCGCCACTTACTATAAACGAGTTGTACAGTGCTCTAGATAGTATGCCTAATGGCAAGGCACCTGGCCCAGATGGTTATCCGGCTATATTTTTTAAGCACTACTGGTTAATGCTTGCTCCGCTATTCTTAAGAGTAGTAACAGAAATTAAAACTAATGGTTACATACGTCCTGAAAGATATTATAACATTTTTAACTCTTTGACTGCCAGACGTTTTCAGAAAAGGGATGCCGTGGGTGCCAGCCGATTTTAAGCATTTTGACTGATCTTTCAAGGTCCATAGAAAATTATGTGTTTGGACTATGGAAACACACATACTGCCAAAACAAGATTGGACTCTCATCTTCCATCAGAAAAAAAAAGTTTGTTTCTACCTTATTCTGTTTTTGAGTAATCAACAATAGAAAATGGTTAGTTTCACCTGTTTTGAAAAAAAAACGTCTTTTAACGTCGTTGGCACTCCTCCATAGGATTTTACGAAACGTTATTTAACGTTTTTGGCAGTCAAAGAGTTAATACCTAATTTCATATATCAACTATTGTTACACATTATGAACATTTTAATTCTTCATATTAACCTATAAGCTCCTGTGCAGAGCAGATGGTGTTGATTTCGGTATAATATGACCTTAAACTGGGTCATATTATTTAGTCTAAAAAAAGTCTTGAAAACAAAATTTGCTTTGAAATAACACACACACACACTCTTTACTTTCTTCATCAGTCACGGCCACCGTAAATTTGGTTCAACTTGTTTGTGAGATTTTGCTATGGGAAAATCCTTCAACTATATAACACATTCTGTCTCAAAAACATCCACCTGACCTTGTTTACGCCATCTGCTCACGGAAAAGTACCAGAGAGTATGTTTAGTCTACAAATGAAAAGGAGGAGGTCTTTTTAACTATAAGAAGCTATTGTACACGTAGAAGAACACATTTGACGCTCTGAAATCCCACGTTCTTTAAGTGATGAAATCGGAAGCTGTTATCTGTCTCCAGAGATCTCTGATTGATTAAAAATCATTTTTGCAAAGGTGTATTTTTCTTGCATCAAACCTATCCTCATTTTTGGAACACGTAAAGAGGACAAAATTCCTCAAAATTCCTTCAGTCCACACTACAGCAGCAGCAATTAAACTTTTATTAAAGCCAGAAAAAGACCCCACCCTTCCATCAAGTTACCGTCCGATTTCACTAATTAACACTGATATTCAAATTATTACTAAGGCTTTCACATCTAGACTAGAAACAGTAATCTCGACAATTATTCATAGTGACCAAACAGGCTTTATTAAAGATCGTCACTCTACTAATAATATTAGGAGGCTCTTTAACCTTATTAGCATGTCACAGCGGCATGATAAGAAGGCAGTTATTATATCGTTGGATGCAGAAAAAGCTTTCGACAAAGTTAACTGGTCCTTCCTCTTTGCTGTTTTAAATAAATTTGGCTTTGGAAAATCATTTATCCACTGGATGTCAGTATTATATGATTCTCCCAAAGCTACAGTTACTACTAATGGGATTATATCTAAGAGCTTTATTTTACAGAGAGGCACAAGACAGGGATGCCCACTATCCCCTTTATTATTTGCAATATTTATTGAGCCACTTGCAATAGCCATACGCCAGGAAAGAAGGATTCAAGGAATTCACTCTGGGGTAACAGAACATAAAATTAATCTATATGCCGATGATATTTTACTTTATTTAGAAAACCCGGCGATTTCGTTGGGGGAAGTATTTAACTTAATAACTAAATTCTCACAGTTATCAGATTATTCTATTAACTGGACAAAATCAACACTTCTACCTATTACAGAAAATTCATGGAACCCTGCAAGCCAGGACCCACACTACTCATTTCCTATAGGTAATTTAAAATACTTAGGCATAAAAATCTCACCTAAATTAACTGATTTAATTCATTTAAACTTTTCTCCACTTCTGGATAACATTCATAGTGACTTGGAACGCTGGAATAATCTTCCTATTTCTTTAATAGGACGAATAGCCACCATTAAAATGAAAGTTTTACCCAAAATAAACTATTTTTTCTCAATGATTCCATTTAAACCTACGGCTAACTGGTTCCAGTTGTTGGACTCAGCCGTTACAAAATTTTACTGGAATAAAAAAAAAGCAAAGATTAGTCTATCTACTCTTCAGAAAAGTAAATCCAAAGGTGGTCTAGAGGCACCAAATTTTATGTACTACTATATAGCCAACCAGCTACAATATATCGTTCTATGGGCACAACCCAACAGAGATACTAACTGTTGGCTGGAACTAGAACAGAAGGATTGTAATAACCTCAGACTTCTAGATTTACTCTTTATTACAACATCAATTAAGCGACATAATTGTTTTAAAAACCCAATGATTTCCGCCACCCTGACTGCTTGGTGGAAGGCATTAGAAATTACAAAAACCCAAGTGGAGCCCTGTGGGCTTTCTCCCCTATGGCATAACCCCGACTTTCGAATTAACAACCAATCGTTTTATTTAGGTGTGTCGGAGCAGAAAGGAATTACACATCTCCACCATCTCTTCTCAGATAATATGTTTATATCATATACATCCTTGCTCCAAAAATACAAAATAACAAACGGAAATTTTTTACATTATCTGCAAGTTAAAAATATGATAAAGAAACAAATTCCAACACTTCAGGGTACGCTCCAACCGCCTGTTTTAGCTAAAGATATTACCAAGCTTTCTCCGACAACAACAAAAAAACTTTCAAAAATATATAAGTTACTCTCATATACGGATAAAATGTCTTTACCCATCTTAAAATGGGAGACAGACTTGTCTATAGCTCCGGAATCTGACTTTTGGATTCAAGTTTGTGAAAATGCATTTAAAATGACAAAACACACAAATTTACAACTTATCCAATATAAAATTATCCATAGAACATACATTACTCAATATATGATGAAGAAAATGGGACTCTCCGACTCCGACATTTGTCTCCAATGTTTACAAAACACTACAGACACTTATTTTCATGCTTTATGGTTATGCACTCCGGTTATGTATTTCTGGACTGAAGTCTTAGAAAAACTTTCCGCTATCTTGGACTGTAGGATACCTTTATCTCCAAACTTGTGTTTGCTAGGTGACCTAACAACAACTGAATTACCACATAAACAATTTCAATCTACACTTGTAGCCCTTACTATCGCAAGAAAAACAATTCTTGTTAACTGGAAAAATAAACAAACTCTGAATATGGACCAATGGTCTAACCACCTCATAAATCACATTTTAATGGAAAAAATATCGGCCTCAAATAAAAAACAAATATCAAAATTCATAGAAATATGGTCTACGTATATAGAATATTTTAACCTAATTCTGGTTATTTAATTCTGCCTGTTAGCGAGAGCCACCACATCGTGATATCTTACATTGATGTCTCTGCATTTGGCAGTTTGTAACTAATGGTTGTGTTTTTATAGTCAGGAACCCAGTTGCTGCCAACAGGATCGAGCAGATTCACCTCCAATGGGCACTAAGGGCTAATATTCGGATTCATAAGGTGGAGACACCGTCTCCGCCCTGCAGCTCCCCTCCAATTTTAATGCACCACACAACTGGGGAGGGGGGCATCGGTTGGGGCAGGCCGCAGTATGGAGCAGTGCTGCGGTCCCCTGTCCGTGTGTAAGTTTTTCATTTAGATTGTTGGAGTGACGACCGGGGCCTCTCCCCGCTGGGCCTGGGGTTCGGGGGTGCCGCCCGTCCTCCGGTGCCCCATCTCCCCTTCTGCCCCTGGTGTTCCGTCCCTCCGCGTGGTGGGGGGTGGGGTGGGCGCGGATGCCCTCTCGGCTCCGCTGCCCGGCCCCTCTTCGGCGCCGATGCCTGCGTGCGGTGTGTCCCTGGGGTCTGGGGGTCGGGGGCTGGGGGGCTGTCGGTTGGTGGTGGTGGGCGCGGGGGCGTGGGCGGCTTGGTTGTGGGGTGGTGGTGGTGGGGGTGCTGGGGTGGGGGGCGTGTCTGGGGATTTGGGAACCTGGGGGCGGTTGGGGCTCGGTTGGGGTGGATGGGGGGCGGGGGGGGTCGTGGGGGGAGCGGGGGTTGTGGGCCGGTGGGGTGCCTGGTGGGCCCTGTAGTGCCCCGTCCTGCTGCGTTGGGTTGGGGGCGCGGGCCGCGTTGGGGTGGGGGGCGCTCCTGCTCCTGGGTTTGCTCTCCGTCCGGTGGCCCCTGCGGGGCCCGGGGCTCTTTCTTTGGCGCTGCCGCGGCCTGGGGGGCCCTGAGGTGTTGCGCTTGCTCTGTCCTGGCGGGGGTCGACAGCTCCCCTCTTTGGTGGAGATTTTCATGCATGCCAGATCCACCACACCAGCATCTATCGAAACTCAGACACAATCTGTTTCTCCCTCAGGTCATTGAATCGGTGGAGGCTGGTGTCTGTGGATCTCACTCTGCTTCGTCTGTCCTTTCTACCTTTCCTCAGTTTCTCCTTTGGGCCCTTGAGGTCTCCCTGATTTGTTGGAATTTAGAAGTCTCTGGGGTTGGTGAAGGACTCTGGTTAGTGGCCCGGTGGGTGGTGTCTGGTCGGTGCTGGGCTTCGCTTTTCTTTCTTTTCTTTGGTCCCTCTTCGGGTCTCCTGGCAGCCCCACGACTCTGGCTGGATTTTGAAGTGTTCGGTTTAGGTGAACAGTATGGGATTTTTTTTTACACGCACGCACGCACACACACGCACAAACACACATCCACATACAAAAAAAAAAAGGGAGAACAATGATGATGACATGTCAAATGATCAATACTGAGCTCTCCCAAGAAAAAAATAAATAAAAAATGAAAAGCAGTTTTTGGCCTGTTACTGGAGTCTGGTGGAAACAGAGAGTATGACAGTGGGACATGAGGTCTTGCTCAGGCCCGTCATTCCAATTTTGGGATGGGTGATGTCTGAACCAGCTACTCATAGGATCGGGACTGCTCAAGAAAGCAGTATAATAAAATGGAAATGGTATGTTTCAGAAAGGGCCGAGCCAGGAATCAAGGGAGTATCAGTGTTACATGAAATGGTGGCAGATGCACCAGAAGAGGGAGAAGTTTCATATGATGTGGAAGAACTCACCGAGTCTCCTGTAAAGAAAGGAAAAACGTTTGATGAGTTGACCCCTGAGGAACAGGAAACCGCTTGGTTTCCTGATGGGTCCTCTCAGTGGAAGGCAGGAGAGCGAAGGTGGAAAGCAGGTGCACTAAATCCACACACAGGTGTAACACTCGAAGAGTTAGGACCAGGAAAAAGCAGTCAATGGGCGGAATTAAAAGCAGCACACATGGTAATTCAACAAGCAGGAGTAAAACCAGTGTACATTTATTCAGACTCATGGTCAGTGGTTAATGGGTTAACCACGTGGATGCCTACATGGCATGCTAACAATTGGAAGATTCAAAACAAAGATGTTTGGGGAAGAGAGTTGTGGGAAGATGTTTGGCAAAAAGTACAAACCTTACCTATATTTGCTTCCCACGTGGGTGCTCACACCACTAGAACTGATGCAGAAGCCTTACATAATCAACAGATTGACCAGGTAGTGCGCACCATGAGGGTGGAAAGGCAGTCTAGTGTAGGACTAGCTAGATGGGCGCATGAAAAAGTAGGTCATTGGGGAATCGAGGCTACAGTTCAATGGGCAAGAGACAGGGGAATTGATCTAAAAATAGACAATGTCAAAACAGCCATTCAGTCATGTGACAAATGTGAACATCAGAGGAAAGGCATATGCAGGGACACATTCAGAGAGGGAAACAACCAGCACAGATTTGGCAAATAGACTTTATTGGACCGCTTCCAATGTCACAGGGATCCCGATATGTATGCACCGCGGTGGATACATATTTCGGAGTCCTGGTGGTCCATCCCTGTAAAGAAGCAAATCAGACTGCTACCATCAAATGCTTGAACCTCATAGAAAAATACTATGGGTTGCCCCTGCAAATGCAAACAGATAATGGGTCACATTTTACCGGTCAACGGATAAAACAGTGGTCAGAAGACCATCACGTGACATGGATTTATCATGTTCCTTACCACCCACAGGCAGCAGGCCTAGTCGAGAGGAGAATGGTTTGTTAAAAACATCCATCAAAAAACACACCCCAGATGGCACGTTGTCAGGATGGGGGAAAGTATTAGAATTAGTGGTGAATCAGATCAACAACCGACCAACAGGGCCGGGAGTTACCCCTTTGTACAGAATGATGAACATTCATGATACGCCGGAAAAATAACCAATTGCAATGTGGAAAATCAATGAAAAAGCTGAACTTCCGGTAAGAGCCACCCAAGGATCAGCTGGGTTAGATTTGCAAGCAGTTGAGAGTAAAACACTACTGCCACACCAGTCAATGGTGGTTTCCACTGGATTGGGATTTAAATGCCCTGCAGGAATGTATGGACATATTCTACCTCGATCCGGGTTGTCTTTGAAAGGAATCACCATTCTAGCCGGGGTAATCGATGCAGATTATCAAGGGGAACTGGGGGGGGTAATGTTCAATCTAACTCCAGTACCATTTCCTGTGAAAATAGGAGATAAGGTGGCACAATTAGTAGTAATCAAGCCATGCGATTACCAAAGGGTGGTTGAAATCGACCGACCCATAGAAATAACAGCTAGAGGGGAAAAAGGGTTTGGGTCTACAGACCAACCAGGAGCTAAGGTATGGGTAAGGCAGAAACATGGACCTCCAAGAGCAGCGGAGGTTATTGCCCAAGGCACCAATCAGGTGGTGACTATCCTGTATCCAGGAGAAACAAAATGGGTGAATGTACCAGTGCATAAATTGTATTTGAGAGAAAATTAATCATGTTGTGTCTAGATGTGTGTGCCAATCTTGTAATTACAGATTCTAATGTGGAAAAGACTGGTGGGAGAAAAGTCGCCATCAGCCCACAATGGCCGGTGGAATCCGCCCAGCGATTGGCGGTGTCAGATCATGGGGCATCATCCTATCTGTCAGCGTTGTATGCCTCTGGAAGGAAGCCCACTCCGCCGCAGGACCCGCTGTTCAAATGAAGGTGGTCCAGCAGCCCCATCAGGTGGGATGGAAAAACAGTACTCACAATCGGACCCAGGATGCGTATCCAAGACTGTGTGCCTAAATACCAATTTTACAAGTAGTTGTCCCATCTATATATGCCCCCAATGCTATATGGGAAGAAGTGTACCTTTGATGGCCAGGGGATGTAATGTGACATTGACATCGGAAGTTAATATGTGCAAACTGAATGGCACCAGGTGGAATGCATCATGCGACGACACCTGTAACGGCACTCAATGGGAAGCCACTCTAACCAAAAGCCTATTATTAAGTAATTCTACACCCATTAGTGGAAGGGGGTCAATGTTGTGGTATACAATTGTGGTCCCCGACACGGTGGAGAAGGAACAAGTGCATATTGCACCCATAATTGACACATGCTCAAATTTAGCCACACAACGCACACATGACGAAGTACACTGGACAGTCCTGTTACCCCCCATACCTGAATGCAATGGCCGAAGGAAACCAGCATGGTATGACACCCTGCTCGGTGGAACTGGAACAGTCCTTGGACTTTCCAATTCCATTGACGGAGAAGTCACTCGGACAATGTTGTCAAACATTGGATATGGCACCTCACATGCTGTGGAAGCCATAGGAGTATGGTTACCCTCCACAGTAGAGCTCCAAGGACAAGGAGCGAAGCTGTTCCTGGAACAGTTAAAATGGGACCTGATTTTGTGGACCGCCACCGAGGAGGTTTTGGTAAACCTCACACGAACTCTGAACATGACCATTTGTGATCTAAAGACTTTAGACATGCCTCTTCAACGAGAACGTTTCATAAGAGCAGTCACTTCGGTCAACCATCAAGAATGGCGACGCCTATGGAACATCTCCAAGGATCTGTGGCTACAGGTCCATCCTGAGGTCACTCAGTGTAATGAGACTGCATGTACGGGTCGATGGTTGCAAATGAATGTTACAAAACCAATAATTGTATGTCGTATCATGTATTACCTGTAATCACAAGTACCGGGTATTGGTTTTTAAGACCTCAAGGAGATTGGTTTAGCCCACAAATTAATCATACTTATGACTTGCGCGGATGTGAAAATACAGATGGAGGAATTGCTTGCCTACAACAGGAAGTATATCAAGAAGCATGCTTAACTCAAGACAAGGCAACCTTCTGATTTGCTGTACCAAGTTGGACCTCACACTCTTTGTATAGCAACCAGTCACAGCCATCCACAACTGCCTGAGATACCGTTTTCAGGATGTTTAAGGGGGTACATCTCTGGACCTGGAAGAACCAGACCTATAGGTTAACCAATTATACCAGTGTGCATCGCCTGAACAAGGTTCAATGGCAAGTGTTGCAGATGCCCTGGACAGTTTCATTGGAGAGGTTCAAATGCGCATTGAATCAATCCACAGAACTGAGGAAAGTGGTAGAACAGTTCCGGTCTAACGTTTCCAGGTTGGGGATTACCACTTTGTTAACTCAAGCAAAGGTATTGCATGCAGCCAGAAAGATCGAGCAAGATTCGGCTCATCAATGGTGGGATATATTCTCGGGAATGTCAGTAACAGCTAGACAATACTTTGTTCCTCCACTGCTGGTATTGATTGCAATAATTGCTTCACTGACTATGTGTAATGTGTGTGTGTTCTTGTATGTTTGCCGGGTAAAACGCGCCTTGTCTAGGCGTATGACATCACTTGCTTTTTCATGAGAATCACAATCCATGTAAGACAAGGACCATTTGGAAGAAATTTGTGTACTTTGACGATTAACACCGAAATTCCAGGACATGAAGTTCTGTTAGATTATTGGGTGAGATTATTGGGTGGGACAGCACTGGCTGCAAGAACACTCCATTTATCCTACTCGAGCTGATATGATCGAGGGAGCAATTGGGGAAGTGTTATTACATCATCATTATTTGGTTTTCTTCGAAGGATATGGGTTGCAGTGGATTGTGGATCTTCTGACAGCACCCGACATCGGTAATGGGTTTATTAATTGATTTGCTTGGGTCAAAGGGTGGAATGTGAGTGGAATTTTACTGGTGACCCAGTGGTGACCCAGGGCAAATCAGGACACTTATGTAAGTTATGTTACTCATATGTTCCCTTGAAAACTGTATAACCATAGGATAAGAGCGGCTAGGGACGTGGTGCGGTTTGATGCACAAAGGGATCAAAACAAGCTGTATGATCATTGTTAGAGAACTCATCGTCTAGAAGCAGGGACTGGCCCTCCTTGATATCATACGATGGGATAGTATAAGAGCTGGGGTTTTCCCACACCCTGGCAGAGTCTGCTGAGGGTTGTGCACGACGCCCAGCCTGCTGACGCTGATCTGCCGGGGTGTTTGACTCTCCGCCCGTGTCGACGGTAAGAGAAACTGAATGTTAACTACGCGTCGGCATTGTGTGTTAGGGTAGTTTATCGTAGGGATCTGCATATTGACACTGTGATCTAGCGATATCTACTGCTGGCTGTGGGTTCATATTAATAAAAGCAAATCATTGTAATTAAAGAAATCTTGTTCGCCTATCCTTCCGAACCTGAGAATTTCACAAAACACCCCTCTTGGCCATCCAGACGCTCTGTTTGGCCATAGGTTTTCATCCACGTCGCAGTGGATAGTTTCCCTTGCAATGCTGTGAGGAAAAAATGGTGTGAATGTCTCAATCATACTCTACACTGATCCCCTGTGGTATGCTTGACTAATTTTGACAATTGAACAGATGGTTTTGCACATTATGACTTACACACTGAAATCCTGATGACATGTTTTGGAGAGGACAGCCATTAATTAGACTGAAAGACAACTAATCCAGTTTGATCAGCAAGATCTATCTATTTGGAAAATGTGCTAAATGTGGGCACATTGTGCTAACTGTAGGCTAAATGTACACCACAATTTGCACAGATCCACTAATGCAATTGAGACGTACTAAGACGTTGGCAATTTGATGTAAGCAAAGAGAAATGCCATTCAGTTGAAACCAATTGTAAGGTAGTTTCGGGATTTGTCTATGGTATTTTGAAAATGTCATCTCCGTTTCAAGAAATGTGCCAAACTTTTAGAGAAAAACTGTAATAAATGCATTTTTTCTTCATCGCAAATCAAAATTGAACCCTCCGATTATGTTTTAGTTTTTTTTTTAAATTACTATTATTTTAAAGTTGCTTTTTTTTTACAAGAGAGGGAAAAAAGAACATTCACAAAATATTAATTAAAATGGTTAGTGAGCAAGTTAAAAACAAGCTTTGGGGGATTTTTGTTTGGTTTAAAGTGCTATAATGAGTTGTTGGTCTTTGGTGTGCACAATTGTGTGTGTGGTATCAGTACTCTGCCGCTGCTGTTTAATCACAGCCAAGTGAGAGCAACTGCACTGGCACACCACCGCAAATCTTGTCAACAAGCGGAGAACACATGTGCAAACACACAGCTAGACACACAGTAAAGCAGTAAATGCTTTACGTGTAAGTTGAAACTAAAGAAAAGACATGAGAATAAAAAAAAAAGAAAGAGTAGCATTAGTTAACCAATTGGAACTCACACACAACTGGCACCTTTTTAAAAGTGCCTCTAAAGAACTCCAAATAAATTTCTGATGTTCTGGTCGGCTTTTCTTGACATTTTTGTGATAGATAGATAGATAGATAGATAGATCGATCGATCTCCCATCTTCATCATTTGTCCGGACTATGTGATGAGGGTGCTGAGACAGAAGCTGTATCTAAAGGGTATTGTGAACAGTTCCAAATTTCAGTCAGTGTTTCTTCAAAACCTTCAGGCTTTTGCCAGAAAGCAAAGCATACTAGAACATCTAAACTTTATTTTGAGAGAATTGGAGGCACTTTCGATGTTGTTAATAGTGAATCGACTCCATTTTGAACATCCACATTTGCAGGTACTGCGAAAGAGGTTAGACAAGGATATTTTCAGCTTTGACCTGTTGAACGAGATTCGTTTCTGGTCTGTGGCCGGGTCACTCAAGGACCTGAAGCCACACCTTCCATATCTCGCCTGTGTGCTTAGAAACATTCAACTGTTGGAAAAATAAACCCTCACCCTAGTCTGAGGTCAACAATTCTGCTGTAGGCCACAACTCATGGCAAGACTCTCACACCAACCCACTTTAGCTCATGATGTCACTCCCTAAGCCACACCCCTTAAAGGCACACATCCAACATGACATTTTTACACATTACGGTACAAAAAAAGATTGTTGTAAATTTGCCCAGAGGTGTTCAGCTCACATGTAAATACATTCAAGTTTTGCGTTAACACTTTTATAGTGAACTTGCGCAACCTCCACGTAAAAGGGCTCATTAAGGGTGTGTGTGTGTGTGTGTGTGTGCGTGCGTGTGTGCGTGTGTGTGTGTGTGTGTGTGTGTGCGTGTGCGTGTGCGTGTGTGTGTGTGTGTGTGACATAGCTGCGACCTCTCACAGAATGGTCTTAGGTCTTCAGCGTTACAGCGCTATTGTGTTCCGACCTCTCCAGTTGCAACCAGTCAATATTACCAAGCACACATACGCACACATGTGCACACACACTATTAGTCCAGGTGGCTGCTATTGTCCAGTAAGGGGTGATGAAAGAGTGAGGGCCATGGATGACTGCTTGGGAACCAATTGAGGTTCCATTAGTGGCGGATTGCTTTTACTATTAGCTCTTAAATGCTTTTGGTCGCGCGCACACACACACACATATGTCCTTAATTAGCCTTATTTGACACAGAGGTTGAGCAAGTTCACCGTAACAGTAAGTTTACACGTTAAACACTTCTACTGTTGAGAATGTTACAACACGTGTAGTGTAGTCTAGTAGTGCTACTGTGCTAGTTTAGCATACAAAATGTACAGATGAACTCTCCATAGGGTACGCATTATTGAAAAATATCTGATGTTATTCTCCCCCCAAAACATTTTTCAAACCCAATTGTTTTTCGGGAAATTACTTTGTATTATTTCAGTATATCTTGTATTTAAAAAAAAAAGTAAATTGCAACATAGTGAGAAAGTTTTATATTTAAGACTAAGCCAAATATTACATCTTACATTTTATTATTAGTTACATTAAAAAAAAAAAATCCCCCAACAAAATTTATTTTTCTGAGTGTTTTTTAAAAAATTTATTTTTTAGAATTTATCAAGAAAACATTGTAAGATCTTAATTGTGCGGGGAAAAAATTGTGAAGTTTATTTTTTAATTCATTGTATTAGAAAGCTGAATTTGTAAATTCATTTTTTCCAATAATTGTTTTTTAAATTTGCTTTAGTACATTATTATTTACATTGCATTAAATAATTTACATTTCATAATTCCATTTGAAAAAAATCTAGATTTTCTCTGTACGTAAATTTTTTTCTTTACTTTTTCTCTGAAAAATAGTTTAGTGTATATAATATTTTTTGGGGGATAAAAATCACTGCATTTTACAATATTGTTGTTGCATTAATTGTATTAAAAATTTTATTTTTCTTTCAAAATGTGTTTCTATTTTTTCCAAGTGTTGTATTTTTACAGCACTTTAAAAAAAAATTCACTAAAACCTTTTTTTTTTAATTGCTTTTTTTTTACTTTATATATATATAAAAAAAAAAGAATTCCTCAATTTTTTTTGAGGATTAATATTATATGAGATATTTTTTCATATATTTATTTATAAGACTGACTATTTTACCAAAATAAATTGACGTGATAAATGGTTTAGAAAATGGATGGATGGATGAAAAGCTATATTAAGCCTGCCTGTGCTTTGGTTCGTTTAGCACATCGGCATGGTGTCCGGACTCTCCCTTAAAGATAGAGTGAGAAGCTCAGGCATCTGCGGGGGACTCAAAATCGAGCCTGGCTGGCCTTACTGAATGGCTGCTCGTGAACGCATGCATGTCATTCAGCAACAGTAACACTAAATGATTCAGAGACTTTGGTTCTATTTCTGATAAATAACAAGGCTCGTTAGGAAAATACTTCAGTGTGTTCTGCAGGCAGTTACAACATCTAGGCATAGAATTAGGGCAGGATAGGCACCGACCACAGATTAGCCTGACAAAAGCAAAACACCAAGGGGATACATGATAGCTGTAGCTGCCAAATGCCTTCTCTGGAAGCTAATATCAAACCTAACATTTTCTCTCATAGAGAGGTATAAAATCCAGATAGATGAAGTACCATGCATACGGAAGTACGGAGGGAGTGCAGGGAGACCCGGAACAGTTCCATGATGGGGTTCTCTAGTACCAAGTCAAGTTCATGAGAGCCCCTATCCAGCCTTTTTTCCCGATGTCTCCCTACTCCAACACACCTGAATCTAATAACTCATTCACTGCCGTTGACGACTATAAACGTCAAAAATTCATTTGAACTATTTCTATTAGTTTAACATTTTTTTCCGCTTTTGGTAACAAGAGTATGAAAACCTATATTTTTTAAATTGTACATCTAGAACAGATATAAAATTTTTGATTAACCGTGAGTTAACTAGTGAAGTCATGCGATTAATTACAATTAAAAAATGTAATTGCCTGTCGCCTCAAATTTTTAATAATATATATATTTTTTTATTCATTCACTGCCATTGACGACTATAAACGTCAAAAATTCATTTGAACTATTTCTATTAGTTTAACATTTTTTCCCACTTTTGTTAACAAGAGTATGAAAACCTAGATTAATTGCCTGTCGCCCCTGATTTTTAACAATCTTTGTTTTCTTTTATGAATTTATGGCAGTAGATTAGACAATCAGGATTGTATTGAGGCTTTGGAAAGCTTGATGACAAATTGATCATTTCATTCAGGTGTGTTTGAAAAGGGAAACAGGGAAAACAGGCTGGATAGGGACTCTCCAGGACCGGACTTGGGCACCCTTGTATTTGAATGTTGCTGGACAGATGTCAAGTTAAAAGTTGTTGATGCTTCACAGGGCTTCTTCAAATGGGAATTCCTCTGTTGGGTGTAAGGTTGGGAGCCACAAAAGAAAGTCTTATTTTAGGCCTGAAATCATGTTTAACAATGGCATTTCCTGAATCCTTGTAATCCTGTGAGTATTCTGTTTTTTATCTTTTTTTGTATTTAATGTACCTTGATGCCACGTGGCATAAATAATGGGTATAGTTTTCACCCCAATAGCCTGCATTGAGTCAAGCCTCGTTTTTTGTCAAAAGGCTCCTTCTCATTTTAAGGTGTCAAATCATGTCCAACAATGCCATAATAAGAATAAGTTACACCTTTTCTTAATCCTTGGACTCTGGTGAATATTTCAGTTGTTGTATTTTCTGTCTATCATGTTCCTTGAAGCCACAGCGCTTAAATAAAGGGTATAGTTTAGGTGGAAAATGTGAAAAAAATTGTGTTTTTGAAAGTTTGAATAGCTCCAATTGCCTATATATTTGACAAAGATCTTCACAAATGGTCTTAAATTAAAGCTTAGAATGTGCCCTTTAAAATTATACCAAACAAAACATTATCAAGCACGAATAAGTGTCTTCTTGATCATGAGCCAAAACCCACCCTGGTGGTACCGTTACGTCATATTTTGGGCTTTGGCCCAAGGACTACAATGACAAGCAAGGGCTCCGGGTGGTGGAGTGGTTACCGTCACTTGCCTTTGGTGCAGGTTAGCGTAAGTTTGCTTCCCGCCTGTGAGACCATATATGTGTGTGATTGCACCCAAAAAATAAAATAATAAAACCTACAATGACAAGCAAAGATTTACATGAGACACAGCACACAATATAGACTTTTGAATGATTGATTGCTGATTAAAGTATATTCCCAAGTAAATTCACCAGAAGTCCCTGTATGAAATATTTAAACACATACAAAGAGAACTAGACACGTTACGGAGAAAGGTTCCCACACTGAGGAATTAATCAGTATTGATCACATGTAAATTGTATTGATGCTGTCAGCCTTTTGTCTGTCTGCACTTTATGCATGTGTGTGTGTATAAGTGTACGTGTTTGTGTGTGTTTGCCAACTTACAATGTGTTTCTATTGTTAAACCCATTCAAAGGGCTCATCACAAAAACCTTCATTAACGGTACAGGCGGCATTTTAAGTAACATTTCATTAGCTTAATAGCATAATCACCAAAGGCATTTCACCAAAGGCATTTTCAGAAGATTTGTTTAAAACACAACAAATTAAATTAACAAGACAAATCCAGTTGCCATGATTCAACCTTTGACAATTACCAGGACCTGGATCACCCACAATAATCAACTAATTATTATTGTTATTGTTATTATACTCACACTGGTGTATGGAAGGTGTGAATGCTTGCTGGTGGTAGGAGCACACTGGCAGCCACGCTTCCGTCAGCCTGCTCCAGGGCAGCTGTGGCTACTAAAGTAGCTTACCGCCAGCACAGTGTGAATGTGTGATTGCATGAATAATGTATCCATTCCATTGTAAAGTGTCTTTGAGTGTCTAGAAAAGTGCTATATAAATCCAATGCATTATTATTATTATTATTATTATTTTATTTTTTTATTATTGATATTGCGACAGTACGTTACAAATGATTTAGGCTTTTTTTTTTATTATGGTAACAAAGTAAAATGAACCCTTAGACTTCATTAAGACTTAATTGCACTTTTGTGTGTGATGGACGTGTGCCTGTGAGGTGAGTCTCTTCACAGGAACAGAACCCAATCAAGCATTGTTTCAGCTTACTCCATGCTAATATTGACAAAGTTTCCAGCTTTTTACACACAAAGCCAAACTTTCTGATAAGCTCAGCAAGCTATTACCTAACATGGTCTATTATTGGTTACATCTTTAGATGCTCACTCACACCTTTTTTGTGCAGACAGACCTAAAAGCAGATTGGGCATCATGGGGATGAATGACCAGCCTTGAGTCCTGCTCATTCACTGAAATGGACTGTGTGTGTGTATATGGGTGTGTGCAATGTACTTCTCTACACATGTATACTCCTGTGAAGACTTCTGGGAAGTCTTCTACTTATTGCTGCACTTCTTATTTATTTAATTTTAATTTCATCTCTTTCTATTATGTTGTTTTCTCTTACTGTAAACTGCAGCTGGACGGAGTCCAGGAAAAAGTTCTCCACGGGGAAAATAAAAGTATATCATATCGTATCGTATCGTATCGTATCGTATCACTGAGCTGAAGTCGCATGTGATGTTATGCAAGATTCATATGTCTGTCGAAAAAACACATAAATAAATACATATATTTCAGGCTAACTAACAGTTCTGGGTTCCACGTGGGAGCATAGTGGCTTTTGAGAGACAAACTTAAGTTGAACATAAAATGAGTGTGACTCATGTGAATCAACATTGTCAGCAGAGTCAATAGTGACTAAAAAAAATATTGACGACTTTCTTCTCCATTTGATCAACTAAAGTCTCAGTTGTATTTAAAATTCATTGAGAATTATTGCAATAGACATGCAAGGCCTGATTCAAATCCGGACCATCAGCAATGGCAGGAAGATTCTAACTACACAATTATAATTATTTGAAAAGTAAATAATAAGAAATGTGAGCAATACATAAATTATGTCTTCTTCCTATAAAATAACAACCTACGTTATTTTTTGATGCACCATAAATCCCATTTTATTACCAAGAATAGTTTTTTAATAAACGCACTGATGCAATGTGTCGTTTACTTACTATTTTTTATTTTAAAAAAGAAAAAAAGAAAAGTGAAACTGAAAAAGGAACAAAGCTCCTCGAGCTTTCTTACTACATTTGACCATTAGGGGGCAACAGAGTAAAGCCTATGGGAGTCAGCCTGAGGATACGCCCACCCACCCAGGTTGGATAAAAGCCGGTGCACACACTAGAGAGAGGATTCTGCGGGCCAGTGCAGACCAAGCACAACACAGGAAGGAAACCTCACACAAAAGACACTCGGCTGGACTTTGTTTACCTCCTCTCACACACTCCTCAACGCGGATTGTTCAGCACAACTACGAGGATTTATTTGGACTTTCCCCCAGGAACTATTTCACTCGGACTCTTTGTCGTTATTCATGTTATTCACTTAAACACATTATTTTAAATCGTGTTCGCTGAGGCGGTCGTCATGTGTCACCATTGACATGCACAGGTGAGTTTGAACCGGGTCCGAACGGTGCTTATTTTCTCATATTTATTGACTTTTGTAACTTTTACAAAGTCACGATTGCCTCGGGGCTTACCGGCGCGAGTCAACTGTCACGCCGCGTCGAGGCGAGACAGCACATTTCCAAACATAATTGCTCAATCAGGCCCTTTATACATTTCAAATGAATCCATATAAGGCGTATTTTTAATATACTCCTCTAAAAAAAAGTCCTTAATTTGTTTTATTATTATTTGTATCCGCTAGCTGAAACAGCGTCCCTAAATGGTGCGTTCAAGTTCTTCACGAAATGAAAAGCGCCATATTTAAGCAAAAAAAAAAAAAAAACTCAAAATTTGATGTTTTTAACAGTGCAAGGGCCTCATCTCCTGGAGTTCACGGGGTTAGCGGATCAGCCCCCCCCCCCCCCCGTTTTTTTCTTTCGTGGTGTGATGTCATAGATCAGCGCAGACTGGTTCACCTGCATGTTTTTCGGACTGGTGAGGACGATAATAACCTATAAAAAAAACGCCGAGGGAGCTAACAGGTTGATGCCGGTGTTCGGTGCGTAAACCGGAGGAAGAGGAGATGATGCCAGTGCGCGCATTTGCCTGCTGAGGACGCGCATGCCTCACGTGCAGGCCAGGACGCGCGCACGGTATAATAGTAATAAAGTCATGCAGAACCAATCAAAATATGAAAAGTGACAAAATCAATGTTAATGTCATGTTTCCACATTGTTATTATTGCGCCATGTTGGCTGTATTTTGCGGAAAGTCCTAAAATAACTCGAATGAAATTACAATAAAATAAGAATTAACGGGCGTTGAATAATGTGTCGGCACCCGGGAGAGTCATTGTGGCTGCGCGCCGAGGAAGTCGCTTCAGTCTGGACAAACAGGAAGAGATGCCCCCCCCGCCCCCACACACACGTATCCAATAATATATCATTTACTTTTTACGTGAAATAATCCACTAAAAGAGTCGACATGTTACAATGTGACAATAAGCATACAAGATATAAAATAACAAAGTGGCTGCTATAATAAAAGCGCCTTTTTTTCCTTGACCATGTCTGCGTGTGACGCAGTTTTAAAGTTTGCTTCCTTTTGACACTGAAAAAAAAATCCTATTAAAACTTTCGCGACTATAGTAATGCGCTCGTTTCCATTGGGCGGTAAAATAATCCGATTCGATGCGAAAAAGACACGCCGCCGCGGTAAAAGAAAAAGCCGCAGTCGAATGGTTCAGGTTGACGGTGCCGTTGCGTTCACCCCCGCAGAGCTCATGGGACCGCAGTGACCACAGAAGCGAGCGAAGGACGTCCGCGGCCGGAGCTAAGCAAGAGGCGCAGAGAGCAGCAGGGCTCCGGTTTCTGCCGACTGGACACCGAGGAAGGCGGCGAACTAGCAGCTGCCGGAGGAGGCGCACCCGCAGCGGGCGCGCCGCGCTCGCCATCCCGACGCAGGAGCAGCGTCTCCCCCCTCCTCTCCCCGGAGCGCCGCGGCGTATTCGAAACCAGAACCATCTTCCATTTCCCGTACCGACGCTCGTCCAGCGGATACTTATCCGGGGAGGGTGACTCTCTTCCAGGCTCACCGCTTTCGCCGCACGCCTCCGCCTCCGCCTCGACGCAGACGCCCAGCCCCGCGGCTCAGGTCCTGCAACACGCCCTGGTGAGCGTCCCGGAGGTGGCGCGTTACGGGAGAAGGCGCTTGCTGCGCGGTGAGCACACATGCACACGCACGGACACGAAAAGCGAGTGTGGTCACGTGAGTAGACTTTGTGTGTAAACAATCTCTCGTGCGAGTGCAGCTGCAGCTTTGAAAGAATGACACACATTGAAGGTCACCAGCCTGCATTTGGCCACTGGAAATAGCTCGTCGTGCATCTCATAGTGATATTGTATTAACTCGTGCAGAAGCATCTTATGCATGCGGTGATATTTAACTACAATGGGTGTCAAACTAAAACATGAAACTACAATGTATGAGTCACAATGGATTCCTCTATCTCTCTCTCTGTTAAAGCTGTCAAATCATCAACTCACTTCCAACAAAGGACAGGGAAAGTTGACAAGAAGCAGATGGACCTACAGTAAAGGGAAAAATAAAACAAGAAGTATCATGACGCAACAGTCCAACAAAACAAGTAGTCCATGTGGTTTATTTGACACACTTTAAAATAAAGTTTTAGCTATAAATGCAGAGGCACCGAATTGTTCAGATTATTTTTCTGGTTTGTCGGACACTTGTTGCTAGCCAGAGTTCACTCAAAGTCAAATAAAAAAAACAGTTTGGTTGTAAAATTTGACAAGTGCGATTAAAATTCTCGCTAGTTCTAAAACTTGGACTGGTTAGGTTATATTTCCTGGCATGTTTGCGCAATCACTTGATGCTATAAAGAATCTGTTGATTGCACTCAATACAAAGTTTGTTTAAAAAAAAAAACGGACGGGGTAACCAAGAAGTCCACTCAAAGTCTACATAGTTTTTCCGAAAACTTGTGATTTGGAATCGAACAGAATTAGTTGGATTATTTTTCTTGGTCACTTGTTGCTAGGCAGAAATCAGATTTAAAAAAATGTTTTTTTGACTGTAGACGGTGTAATTGTAAACAAGGCTGAATAGATTCTTTCTGTAATGTTTAACAATACCTATAGGGAAAATGTCTGTTATTGTGAACTGAACTGTATTACATGGGGTTAAGTTACTCTGTCTGCTTTATAATTTTTAACCAATATGAGCTCTCTGTCATCTTTTATAAAATAGGGCATGTATTTTTCCTAGAAAAGACGAAAAATTTCATATTATGATGCCCCGTCTGTAATCTAATACAAAAGGCGCTTTCAGCATCAAATTATTAGCTTTCTTTCCACTAAGTGCATTTTATTTTTGACTCAAAAACATCATCACCTCCAGCCACGGGACACCAAAGTGCTCCTTTTTCATTACGTAAGTGCTACTTTGATTTGTCTCCCACTTTTAGCCACCGCAATGTTCTGATGCTTGTTTTGGTAACAAACGGGCCGCGTCGTGGGACAAAACAGGCAGTAACGAGCAGCGCTAATCCCCTCCCTTTCGTTCTGACACATAAAAAACAATGAGTTCACGCTGACCAGAGTCCTATTTGGTCCTCAAATCTAATATTTTGGTGACCTCATTTGGCCTCGCAGGATGGAAAACATAAGGGATAATGGGAAACATTGTGTTAGATTTCTGTCTGTCTGCCAATAATTTGGTTAGGTAGTTAGAGGAATAGGAATACACAATGCTGCCGCCTATAGGGTTTACTTAACTTCTGTTAGGAAATATACAACTATCAGGAGCTGCTTTTTGTATTTAGCGTTGATGACATCGTTATGACTACCACAGCAATGTGAGTCCAAAACTTGCTGCTATTCTCCAAATTGGGGAATTTACTACCACTCACCAAAGTATAGTTTGGTCTTGACTGCGGTTTGTACTCAGCTGAGTTCTTATCTTTCAAAAAGCTAGAATTGTCAATACAGCATTTGTATCTATTAAAGTTATGCCGTTTTAGAGCCAAAATCTCAGCAATTCTGTTGTTTTCTTCCACTTTTATCAGTACAGGACAGATAGTAGGAGTCTAAACATGCTTCATTAAGACCTGTGGGCTTTAGCATGCTTTATATTTGTGTGTGTGTGTGTGACACACACACACACACACACGCACACACACACACACACACACACACTCACACACACTCACACACACACACACAGCAATTCTCAGGATGGGTCAGTGGGTTGTCTCGATCACGAAGCTCATCTGTGACCGGGTTAGGATCCGTTTGGTACATCCAAGAGCGCCAACTTCCTTCCAGCAAGTCGGATCTTCCCCTGCTTGTTTTGATTTACTGAGCTGATGCTTCACTCCAGTCGTGTAATTACTGGCCAGGCCCCATCTGTCTTCTCCAATTTTGATAAATGGCAGCGTCAAGGCGGGATGGCGCGGGGCTAATTGGCCGAGCTATCACGATAATGCTTGTATTTTGTGAGCGCTTTTATGACCACAATAAGGTTGAAGTGTTTTGTTTTTTGCTTCCAGAACTTTCTTATGCCAGGCCCTCACTCGCCGAGATTGGACACGCAGTGGGGGACATGCAGGCAGTGGAGATCGGACAGGAGCTTCGACGCATCGGAGATGACTACAATGACTACATACTGAGGGTCAGTCTGAATCACGTACCTTAAGTCGTCTATTTACATTTGCCTTTTAAAGAACAGTGAACCCCCATTTATTGCCCTGCAAATGTTCAAGACCCACCTGGGATAGAGGAAAACTAAAACAGATAAACTTGTTAAAGCAAACATTTTAAAAGTATTTCTTGCTGTATGTTCTCATTCTGCGACTATCACGAAATGGGTGACATCGTATAATATCACATGTTCACTTGTCCGTTGTTTGACTGCATATTTAAACAACAAAACGTTTTACCAAGCTTAATGCGAATATACAATGGAACGCTCTATAGATGGGCTAACAGAAACTAGCATAGATATTACTGCAATCATACAACAAAATGTTCCAACAAATCATATCATTTTGTCTAATGAAAGTCTGCTATCTTAATGCTAACATACAATAGGACGCTCTATAGACGGGCTAACAGAAACCAGCATATATACTACTGTCATTATAAAGCAAAATGTTTTCACAAACTATATCATTTTGTATAACGAAAGTCTGATGTCTTAATGCTAACTTACAATGGGACGCGCTATAGACGGGCTAACAGAGATTAGCACAGATGTTACTGTAATAATAAATGTCAAACACCTCACTGACCAACTAAGCCAATGATGAAACTTTCCAAAAAAAAGATAATTGTACCTCTTCCACATGCTTTGAAAACATTAAAATTAGTTAAAATACACTTTTGAAAGAATTCATGCACTCTCTCGCTGTAACATAATTTTGACGAAACAAAAAAACAATGACTCAATTTTCCAATCAAAAATTGTCACACAGATCAAAGTCCACTAATTTAATGCTAACATATAGTGTGAAGTACTATAGAGGAGCTAATGGAGATTAGCATAGATATTACGATAATAATAATCTTTGAAACAACTGCTACTTTAACCGAAACTGCAGCAGCAATGCATACAGAGTATAGGCTACAACAAAGCCACGATTGAAAAAACAGCAATGTAAAATTTCTTTAAAATTACAAAAGGACATTTTCATACTGAAGTTCATTTTAGCATATTGTTACACATAATCTCGTCAAGGCTTGCTGCTTGGCGTGTTTTTAAATTTGATCCAAGGCAGAGCGAGTGTATTTTACGCATGGCTCCCGTTTTGGTTTGGCATTATTTCTGCATGTTGCATCATCACCGTTTCTATTCCTCCCGGCTTCGAGTCTGTTTAATCTCATTAGAGTGTTCCAAAACTCTGCTCGCGAGCCACCTCGTGTTGAGTCTTTCTGAGACGGAAAGCCCGTCATTAACGCAGCTTAGTAACTCCCCCATCTTTACTGTGAGTCAATTACTGCATTTGCCTGCGCCCGCCGGCCCTTCAGACATGCACATAAAAGTGGATTTTAACGATTAAACGCAGCATTTAGATGCGTTCAGATTGTTGACAACTCTGCCCTCGCTTGGCCATGATTAAAAAGCCGCAGAGGAAGCCGGCGGTAGACTGGAGAAGAGTGCGATAACGTGATAAGTAGCCGCCGTGACTCAACACTTATTCACATGACTGGGGAAGTTAGAAAGAGAAGAAGGTGTGTGCATGTGTGTGTCTTAATAGCATGAGCCTCCCCGTGAACTTGAGCACAGAATTATTCCCAAAGTGCACACGTGTTTTATTAGAACAATGGGCAGACCGAGAGAAAAAAGAGGAAGGCGGAGGCTGGTTCCCTGTTCTCGTGCCACGTGTCACTTTAGAGCATTTCATCAAAACGCAATTAAAGGGTTGTAATGCCCTTGCATGTGGGCAAGGAGAGCCCCATTATATAACAAACAATGCATATAAGTGGAATTTAATATCAGGTAACAGATTTAACTTTTTTATTTTAACATCAATAGTTTGTCTTTTTTTTTTTTAGCAAACCAACAATGTGAGCAACTGTAATTTATTAAACTTATAATAGCTTCAATAAAATATGTATATATATATATATATATATATATATATATATATATATATATATATATATATTAAAGCTAAGCATTTTTTTTAACAAAATAAAACAATACACTGGTTCTCGTCTTACTTCTCCGGCCACACACAAGTCCTTCATATTCATCCCCTCCTGTGTCACTTCAGGTGTGCCCCACAGATCTTTCTTGGGGCCCCTCCTCTTCATCATCTACTATAAATCTTTTCTTTTTAGTAAAGTGGAAACCAGTACTGTAGTTTATCTTCTTTTTAGGAAACAAACAACACTGATAACAGTGCAAAAGTAACACATTGAGCTGTCTCAATTATTATGATCTAAAAACATCAATGGCACTTCATCCATCTATGACAGAAGAAACATACAACAAGTTTTTGCTGTAGTACCGGTATATCCAATTCAAAAAGCTGAAGTTCAGAGAAACCTGGCCCCAAACCCCCCACTCCCCCGGAACTGGAGCTATCATTTTATTCTAGCTGAACTCACTCACACAAAGCGGTGCTTGTGAGTCACGCCCTAATATTCCTTAATTTGGGAATGGGACAGTACAGATTTGACACCTCATCCAAGATTCCCTTCGCTGGCCACCTGCATGACTACCGGTACACTAATTACAGCTAATTTGTACACATTGAAAATCAACACAAACTTTCTATACATGCAAAAATACTGTAGTGTCCTTGAACGCATCATCACATGAGTCATCTGCACGTCTGCCCGATGTGTGTGTTGGATTTATTGCATTGTGTTTTAGACATCAGTAAACGCTGTCTGGTGTCCATGTGTGTGTGTCAGGGGCCAGTATCCGTGACAGTGTAGATACATTATTACTTAGCTTTGTGGTTAAAGGGCTCTCGGTGAGAAAAGGCACAAGGTCTAATTATCCTGCCAAAACACACACACACACACACTTCAGCAGAGGCTATTACACACTGTGTCGTCTTTCAGTGGGAGTGCTTGCTGACAAAAATAACTCGGAGGAATTGCGCACCCTTCGGGTGTCAACGGCTGCGCGTTGTTGGCGTGTCAAAGACAAAAGGGGGGTGTTTTTTGTGTACTCATTTTTTTCCCCTTTTGATTTATGATTGATTTATATACATCTTCATGTAAATGCTTTTATTTTAATATTATTATATTTATTTTATTTCTTTATGTTCTTATTTATTTCCATTATTTTGTGTTTAAAATTGTGTGCATTTTTTTCCAGCCAGTAAAATTCACTTTGAATTTTCTCATAAAGTTCCAATGCCTCCAATTTATAGACATTAAAGATACTGACATGCTAATTTCACTAACCCGTGTGCTAACTTCGCTAGCCTAGCACCTCTTAATTGTAACATTAAAACATTTCTAACAAAAACTACTCATGGTAAAACTCAAATAAACCAGTAAAATTCACATTAAATTGCCTATAAATCAAAGTAGCTCCAATTTATATAGACATACTGATGTGCTAATTTTGCTAGCCTGCGTGCTAACTAGGCTAGCCCCTCTTAATGTTCCGGACTCCTGTTTCCTTGCTGTCCTTAACTACGAACTAGTTAAAACTGATGTGGCGCACCATTCATTCTTGGTCTTCCCAAAAAATAATTGAAAAATTTAAAAATCTTTTAAAGGTGCTCCAAACCTGAGAATCAGCAACAGTCACCAGAAGACAGACAGTGAAATAACATAACATTAGCCTATTAGCATAGTTGCCAACTTAACTTTGCTGTCACAATATCAATAAAAAAAAGAAAAAAAAAGAAATATGCTTGCTAAAAACTGAGGTTTAAAAAAATGTTTTTATGTCTTAGTAGATTCTCAGTCATCCAGGTCATGGTAATCCACAAAGGTTGACTTGAGGCCACTGGACTCTTCTTGTTTGTAGAATTTGTTGTGCTTTCTCTTGCTTTCAAAAGGTTCAAATATGACTAAGGCAACTATGCTATTAGGCTAACGATAACAAAGCCTGAGCCAGTTTCTCTTTCCTGTGTGTGTGTGTGCGCGCGCATGCCTTTTAAGTGTAGCCCTGTTCACTGAGCTATTTTTGGGAGGCAGCATAGTAAGTTGCGACAAGAAAACAAAATCACATGAGCTGTTTTGTAACGGCTCATTGCAATGTTTCTAACAAACAGACACAGATCAATAACAACAGAAAAGGAAAGTAGTAAAAAAATGAAGCTGGAATCAATGTTTCTTGAGGTGAATGTACTGTTTACTATGAGTAGTAGGGAGGGAAAACTACACACAAATGGGGCGACCAAGCTCACTCTTTATGTTGGCTTTATCGATTCCTGCAGTTTTCTGCAGTTATCTGTGGACACAATGGCGCAATAATTGATTGCATCCCTCCCCCAAGGCACAACAAAATGCTCTGCAATTTGAAGCTTGTGAACACGCTCTGTGCAATAAAAGCAACAGATGTTAGCCATCAGCAATACTGCCGAATGACTGACAGACATGGCTCGATGTCATGATGACAGGTTGTGGTCTAACCTGTAGAGATCCAATAGAAAATTGGCTGGATCGCCAAACAGTTGTTTACGATACCGTAGAGGTTAATGGGCCATAAAAGTTGTGCAACAAAACATCCAATCAAATTCCAATAATAAGATCATTCTGCAGCACTTATGTTACTCCCAAGTTTTTACAATGTCTTACTTTGGTGGTCCACAATATCACCAGACCTGTCAAGACAACTTTTATTTAAACAGATTTGTATATTTAGTGACTCTTTTAATACCGGTTAATTGTTGCCGTCTCAATCCTGACCTCTTATCTCGACATCCTGAAACGACTGACTGGTCTCTTGGGTGTCACATACATTTGCAGTCAGGTCACAGGGATGGTGTACAGGAAAAGCTGGAAAAGCCTCTTGGTCGGGCCTGTATGTGTGCAACTCAGGTCATATGAAGAATTACAAGACTATATTATTCATAACCGGGAAAACCAGTCTTTCCCCCTCACCTGTTTCCTGTCCTGGCATTATCGCACTATGTGGGCTATGGCTTAATTTTCTAACCCAGCTTTGGATATCCCCCCTCTCTGGCTCGATCTAGTGCCACTCCGGCTCTTGCTGGTATTTTACAATCCATCCGGGCCTGGCTTTACCCAAAAGGCGTGAGGCCAAGACAGGACGTCCTCCTGCCAATGCAAATAAACTCCAATTTCCTACGCCAGTAAATAATACGTTTCAGACAGACTGCAAGGTGTTCATCTTAAAACATGTATTTAAGTGAGCTAAGGAAGCAGAACTTGGATATTGAGACAAAAGCTAACTTGACTGGAACACAATACATGTGGCAGTCAGTTGATTGATAAAATCCTCGTCCAATGGAAATAACTTTTGTCCAATTGATTTAGTTATTAATAAATCTGAGAATGTAATGAACTGCGAGACTCGCCTGTTTGGCCTGTACCTTCCCAGGTCTGTGTGACTCTTGACCCACCTTTCTCGAGTCCTGTTGGTGGTTTTAGAGAGAGGATTTCCCTTTTGCCGATGCAGGACTGAGGAATGAATGGCCATGTAGATGTGGGCCAAATCGTGAGGTTGTTGACTGAAGGGATGAAGAGAAGAAAGAAAATCAGGCGAAACCAAAATACCTGCTATGGTCACAGCCAGTGCCAAGCGTGTTATGGAAGCTGAGTGGGAGATGTGTGGTGTGTACAGGCGAAAGAATGTGGCTCCGTTTTCCACATTCTGTTGATGATATAGATGTTTTAATATCTAATGAAATATTTAGTGGAATAGAAACACAATGTTGCATTGTGATATTGTTATAAACTATTAAATCATGATTATGTAATGTCTCAAAATGTGAGGTATTTTAAGGCGGGAATACAAAATACAAAATTTCTCCATGCACTCTTTTTTTGGACAGGGATGATTTACTACCTTAAAAATAAAAAGTCATTTTAAACATATATTTTTTTTTTAATTAAAAAATGTACTCACCAATTTTGGAGATAAATGCTTTTCTTTGAACACTGATCTTACAAATATTTGATTAAAAAAAGTTATTTGATATTTATTACATAAATAGAAAACACAAAAACAAAACTGACAAAATTGTAATAAACTTGCTTTTCATTGGACAGTGTTGAATTGCTAACTTACAGTACAAATGTCCAAAAACCTAAGAACAGTGCCCAGCATTGGAGATTGGAGTTTGATGAGGGATGATTTGGATGCCCACAAAGTAGAGAGTGAGGCTTGTAATATTCTTTGTAGGACATGACACCTGGAGTCTTAAAAAAAAAAAAAGGATGTTGACAACTATACTTACCTGTCTGTTTCCTGTAGATGTAAACATAGTGGAGCAGCTTGAGTTCCCGCTTCCATTGGAACCCATCATCAGTTTAGCAACATGCTAAATTGGCCACATTTGCATGAGCCATTCCAAGTTTAACCGAACATTAAAAAAATAACAACATATTTTCCTCAAACTACTATAGTCATCAACTCTAGTTTAGCTAGAAAGCTAAGATTAGCAAGTAGCGTCTGCACAGAATCAACAATTGCACAATATATGATGAACTTGCTTTCCACACAGCTTACAAGGAAGCTTGGAAGCTAACATTAGCAAATCACTTCTTGCCAAGTGCAACAGTTGCCAGCAGAAACAATAAGAATTGTGTTGTAATCACCATAGCGTCATGATTAACTCGCTTTTTGTTTTTAAATCAGCACTTGTAACCTAACAACAAATGGCCTAGATTGTGACCCAGCTAATGTAGCTAACAAACAACACCTGTTATCTAAGAAGCCAAGATTAGCATGGTGCCAGCAGAAACAATAATAATGTTGTTATCTCCACAATCTATAATTAACTTGCTTTCTAGCAGCAATTCTAACCTAAAATTTGAAAAGCTGCCTAGTCAGCCGAGTAATTTAGCTAACAAGGAAGCCAAAAAGCTAAGATTAGCAAGGAGCTTCTTGCGAAAATCATCAGTCACCAGCAGAAACAATTACGCAGCAGTCGCTGTTATGTATAATTAATTCGATTTCTAACAACAATTTTGATCTAAACAAAAAATTCTGAATAGCGGGGGACTGCCTAGTTTGTCAACAACAAATGCAACAAATGTTGCATTTATCAACACCTGTTGTCTAGGAGGGTAAGATTAGCATGTTGATTGTGAGGCAAAATCTACACAAACAAGCAACAAGTCATCTCTTCTGTCATAAAACAAAGAAGTATCTGTTGAAAAATTTGTAAAATGAGTAATTTGTTGGTACATAGCAACCATCTCCAATGTAAATTTAATTCCTAACATTTAACACAAGTATCCTCCAGGGAGGGACATCATCATGAGGCGCTATTTCAAGATCTGCTAAATGGGTCTTTCTATATTTGTATCCTTTAGTTTTCTGTGTTTTTATTTATAGCAATGAGTCTGGGATTTATTGTGTGATTGATGGGTAAAGAGCATTCACACAGTTTTATTTATTTAACCAAAAAAACTTTATTTTTATAATTATAGCCTACCACCATTTTTGGTCATTCGACTCCTTCCACTAAGCCAAACCAACTTCTACATATTGTCAAAATTCTGGATATTGGAGCTACTATACGTATTCCGAAATTCCCACTTCTCCCAGAATTCCAACCATTCCACATTTAACAAAAGTTGCCGATCTTTACTTCAAAAATCTCAGCTCATTCAGGATATCTTAGAAACAATTCATATTCCCAGATTTTCACAATTAAATTCCAAATCTCACACGCTACATTTCAACAAGTCCGTTTGATTTCAGCCCTTCATTTTAGCTTAAGCTTTTCTTTTTGTACAAAAGTTTCATTCTCTATTGTGACATTATTATCTTGTGTTTAACCAGGGAGTGGCACACAGAGGGCCAGCCGCCCGACAGAACCAGCTGCCGGTGCTGCACAACCACCAGGAACCCGCCTTCCTGATCTGCGCAGGCGTCCTGCTCTTCATGATCGTATGGTACTTAGGGGGAGACCCCAACGGCCAGCCGGACCACCCTCAGGGTTAGCTCACGGACGGGGGAGGAAAAAAGTAAACCCAGCAGACGTAGCATCCGACAAGTCTTCTTCTTATTTCAGGAATTGGATACTTTAAGGAACTCTAAAAACGTCCAGATTTCCACTTTTTCCCCTCATCTCTGAGCCTTTGCCGTGAAACCAAAGAATTGGGAATTTGCACTCCCATCCAGAATGCAAACAAGCCCCGCCCCCGGAAGATGACACCTTTGGAAATTCAAGCGTGCCTTGTACATTCTCCTGCTAATTCCTTTACGTTTACTTGTTTTAAGATGTTGTTGTATAGAAAGGTAACTGAGTCAACTCTGCAGGGTTGTTAAATGATGCGCGGGTCCATGAATTCCCAAGATGAAAGGGATCTTGAAAACTCCTTGTCACAGCTCAAAAGCCGCCGTTTCGACTACGTTTCTCCTTGATGTTGGCTTTTTGTTTTTGTTTTTTATACCCATGTTTAAATACGTTGCGCCTCCTCTTACTTTGCTAAATATGACATTTCTAATCCACATGATAATCTGTATTTATGTGCCAACAAAATACACATTATTGGTGTTTTAACGAACTTCTAGTTTTTTACAAACTTTTTACACAACAGCCATTTCCAAACTTAATTCCTGGGGGTGTCCTGAGTTCGGAAATTTAACCCTCAATTGAGTTGGTCCACTCCCTGGAACCTCTTAATTAAAAAAAATAAATAAATAAAGTAAATCTTACAATGTTGGAACAAACAAGGTTTTCCTTAGCGTGTAAATACGAACCTACAAATACAAATCTTATCCCCTATGCAAAACGTGATCATCTCTAAGAGACGCCATTGTTGGTGTAACTACTAGAACCAAATTAATCGACCAATTTTTGTCACGTTTTGATCCTAGACTGCTTACTAAGTAATCACTTTTCTTCTCCGTTCTCGGTTTCAGCCTGTGGACGTCCAGTATCATCATCGTCATCATCTGTCAGGTATCCGTCTCCATCCATTTATTAGCGCAGTGATTCACAAGTCTGTGCTTGCCCGCCGATCTTTCAAACACTCCCCGAAAGACAGAGAGATTTCTGAGCAGGAAATGAATGGTTAGCTAACACGCTTGCTAGTACGCTACAAATACATTAGTGGTTTTTACTTCGAATTTCGAGACCTTGTAAAAAAGCATGTTTATGGTTTAACCCCTTCCACATGCTTTAAAGACATTTAAACCTATTAAAACACAACTTGAACATACTTTTTTTTTTGCTGTCACTCCAAGTTCAAGTTACTGAAACCTAAAAAAAAGAATTAATCGCCATGACAAAAAGTCAGCTAGCATAATGCAAAACGCCATAGACAAGCTAAATGAAATTAGCATAGATGCTACAATAATTAGAAATCTTCGAACAACTGCTACTTTACACACACGGAGCAGCATCACATACGTACAACAGTCAACAACAATACTCACAGGAACAACTTTCCAACTTAGCGCCATCTGAAACACACCTGCCGCTCTCATTCTGTGCATGCCAATTCAAGCTAAAGTTGTCATTGCAGAATATAAATCCCAACTTCTTTTTGTTACTCAAATAATTTCAAGTAGTAACAATATTTCTGATAATTAGGGATAATAATGCTTAGTCATGGTTTCCTAACGGTTGCTGTGCCTCCCACGCGAGTTTTTACAACTCATCTGAGCGTGTTTGTGCGGCGTCCGTGGGGAATGTTTGCACAGTTGTGTCAACAGGCATTGCATTGCAGCTTACTTGACTTTCACCACCGTCCCTGAACTTAGTGACGTTATTCACGATGTTGTGACTTGGGTCGACGTCGGGTTAAGCAGGGTCGAGTAGAAACATTTTCTGGAAGGAAAGAGGACAAGATTATACATTTCACGTACCTGTACATAAGAAATTAACTAAACTTGTGAAGCACTTCTTCACATTCACAATGCTTTGTTTCCCGTTTTTCAAATTCAAAGTACAAATTCAAAGCAGCAATCCAAACTTTTATCCCTAAGCCACACCTCTGTCAACAGTTATCCGTTATTCCATGAGAAATGTTACGACATATTTGAAATTTGTACTAAAAGACATTTTTAGTGTAACCCTTGCACGTTACCAGTGAACAATCAACAGAATTCACAATGCTCAATTAAGTGATTGTTATGCCCCTCTCTAAGCCACAACTTATTTGTCCAGAGTAATGTTTCATTCTATGAGAAGACATTAAAACTAATTAAAACGAGAAATGTTATGACTTATTTATCGGGATTCCTACAAAAAGACATTTTTGAGCAACTCTTTGAACATACAAGCAAAAAAAGAAAAAAAGATTCTTGGCAATCATTTAAGCGATTGTTATGCCTAACACACACATACACACACACCACCTCGCCACACCTCGTCAGTCTGTAGTCATGTGCTATACCGTAAGAAACAATATTTTTAGTGGAACTGATAAAAAAATATATTTTTGTGAACCTTTGCAAATCAATGGCAAACAATTGGCAGAAGTTTCAATGATCAATCAAGAGATTGTTATGCCCCATCCTAAGCCACACCTCCTCAGTCGGTAGTCATGCAATATTTCATAAGAAATTTATTGCAATTTATGCAAAGGCCATTTTTTGTGCAATACTTCCAAGTTACTCCCAAACGACAGAACGATCAGTTGAGTGATTGTTATGCCTCTTCCCGAGGCACACCTCGAAGGTCCGTTGTCATGAGCTGTTCTGTGAGAAATGTTACTGTTATACTTTCAATCATAATTCATATAAAATACAGTTTTGCTCAACAATTCCAAGTTACAGGCTAACAATCCACAGAATTCTTAATAATGAATTAAGTCATTGTTATGCCCCTTCCTGAACCACACCTGCCCAATCATGCACTTAACAAAATGTTAAACTGATTTTTGTTTTTTATTTTAAAAAGTACGCATTTTCCAATGCAACCTCCAGGCTGACTAGCAAACACCAGATACACTTCACTCTTTCCAGAATGTGACGGCATGTGGTGCCCTGTGAAAACGTAAGACCTCACGTACAACTAACGAACGAAGCTCAGGCCAGCAGGGAGCAAAAAGCACAGCGACAAATGAGCCGTCTTGTGTGTGACATTCAGGGTTTTGCGCAATTTGCAAACCAACACAGCTGGAGTCTTTTTGTATTTTGTGTTGCGTTCAGCGTGAATGACTGTACTGGGAGATTTGAGACATCTCTTAAATGGGACTGCAAATAACAAGGGGAACTAAGTGACGAGTGACCCAGTGCGACTGTAGCAGCAGCATGCGTCTTATTTTATTTTGTACAGTATGTTTATACTGTTATGACACACTGAAGTTATTGTAATTGTTTTGTCAAATTGCCTTTTGTAAATAAAGTTTTTTTTCATCTTTCTACATGAAACCTTCAGCGTGACTTATTGATATGATAAGCTCTTGTTGGTTAACACACTAATTAGGGATGCTTTGATCCACTTTTTTCATTACCGATTCGATACCAAGCCGATCCATAATAAATTGTCTTTGCACTAGTCCCCCTAATAATATTCAATATATTTCCACAAAAAAACTCAAATGCTTTTAGATGTTCTTTAATGTCTTCGAAATATTTTTTGAACATTTATTGGAGTATGATTTTCATTTAATATTTTCAATACATGTATTTAATGTATATTGAATGAATGTAATTATTACTTAAGTGACGGTACAGTTTTATTTTCTTTCATTCAAGCAGTGTTAATGTTTCAACTGTGCATAATGTGGCCAATGCTCGCCTGATTCCAAGCGCTTTTGTTTACAAAAGGAGTTCGATGTGGCCAAGGCTCCCGCGCCACTTGCTTCTGTCTACACACTGTCTATCATGTCTGCACGTAAAGAAATATTCATAGGCTGCATGCTTTTTTGCTCTTCATAGTTTAAGAAAATGAATGATCACCAAATGCCACCTTAATGTACAAAATGCCATTACAACAGGCATAATTAATTACATTATTCGTTTTCTCGCCCGTTTCGGTAAACTCTGTCCCCGCTTGGCCAGCGGTGAGACCAACCAACCCCCACTCTCTCTCGCGAAGGTCCCCGACCGTGGTGAGGCAGCGAGCCGTTGGCAAGGAGGCGGCTTCTTGCTGCCGAACGGCTTCCGCTAGCTGGTGACGCGAGGCCCGCCTTCCTGCCAAATGGCTTCCGATGTTCCCCCAGTGCAATTTTGACAGACATTGGCTGTGCCAACTTAGCAAAGGGGAAATATTTATCTCACCATTCCCCATTTCACCTGATCATTGAAGACGTGAACGTTCATTGAAGACGTGAACGTGCGCGCGCCTTGGAGATAAGCCTCTGTGGACCGGGACATTTTGACAGATTCCAGATAAATTGACAAAACAAAAGTAATTGAAAAGAAAGATTGGAAGAAAAAAGAAGAAAAAATGAAAAAAAAATGTATTCAAGAAAATCTGACTTTTTTAAAAAAATATATATATTTTGAGAAAGTTATATTTCTCAATACAGACATTTTGGAGAAAAAATATGCATTTTTTTTCCCAAGAAAAATATTTGAAGAACTCTTTTTCAAGAATTTATTTTTTTTTTTCAAGAATAAAGTTGCATTGTAATTTACAAAACTGATATTAATTTAGACTAAAACATTAGATTAGCAGACACTCATTAAGTATTTGTTCAAAACACTTATGGTTTATAGTAATAATCAACATTAATAACGATGTAAACAGTAAATAATCCTAGACAAATCTGTCTCAAAATATACAAAATGTACCCCAAAAAATGCATTTTAGAGCTTCTTTTATTGCATTTGTTCCAGCATCATTTACATTGTAAAATTGCAAAGAATAGACATTAATATCAACTGTAATTTCTAGACAAGATGGATTAATGTCCAACAATCAGGCTCTTTTATGATAAAGTCACCAATTTCATTCTTAATTTAAATATACATCCATCCATCCATCCATTTTCTTAACCGCTTTTTCCTCACAAGGGTCGCGGGAGCCTATCCCAGCTGGCTTCGGGCAGTAGGCGGGGTACACCCTGAACTGGTTGCCAGCCAATCGCAGGGCACACAGAGACGAACAACCATACTTACAATCACACCTATGGACAATTTGGAGTGTTCAATTAACCTGACATGCATGTTTTTGGAATTTGGGAGAAAACCGGAGTACCCGGAGAAAACCCACGCAAGCACAGGGAAAACATGCAAACTCCACCCAGGAAGGCCAAAGCCCGGACTCAATCTCCCGTCCTCTGCACTGGGAGGCGGACGTGCTAAGCAGTCAGCCACCGTGCCGCCTTTAAATATACAGTATATTAATATTTTTAAGTACACACTAATAGCTGACTAATCTAAAAAATGTCAGACTAATGTGAAAGATGGGTACTAAAAGGAGGATTATTTTTCTTTTTACGTTTTGTTTCCGCATTGTGTGTGCATGTGCGTGCACGCATGTGTGTGTGTGCATGTGCGTGCACGTATGTGCGTGCGTGTGTGTACGGTGCCTTCCACGATTTGGCGAAAACACATGCTCAGATAATTACACCCCTTCTTCTTTATATACACACGCACACAAAGCTCATCAACACACATACATCTGCACATGCACACACATACACTCACACATCCAGAGTGTCATGTCAGTGCGTGTGAGTCAGGGTGGCGGTCGGGCAGTGAGGATTGCTCCATCCATCTGAGGAGAAAAGAGAGAAGTAGCCATTTAGCTTTTGAGGTAGCAGCGTCACTCAAGCACAAAACTTCTCAGAAGAACAATTGCTCAACCGCTTTCTATCTGTAAGTTTTTTTTGGTTTTGCTGTGCTCATGATACCACTTAGGTGTGTGTAGCTAATGAAGTCTTTTGATTTGAAATAAAAGTGCGTATAATATGATTCTGCAAAATTTAATACAATCAGTAGGGATTTTTGCCTGAGAGTAGTACATGTACAAAATAAGAAAAATAAATACATCAAATAAAATCAGCCCTGGCTGACCTCGTGACCTAACGGTGACCTGCTACCTTGGGCTTCAGAACCTTTGCTGATCTTGGGCAAAAATATTAATCTATTCTTTCATCAGCCATTTGTGAACAACTGGGCAGAAGTGGGTAGAGTTGCAATAAATTGTACTCCAGTGAGAGTACTGTTACTTTTGAATAATATGACATCACGCAAGTATAAAGCAGCCCGCTAAATAATTGCGTAATGCTAGCTTAGTATTGCTAGCAATGCTAATTTTATGACGCTGGTTGTGACTATTTATCATGAATAGGCAGTTTCATAATCGTGTGCCATTATGAATGGCCATGTTTGAGATTCCTGCTTGTGCATGTTAGTGAAGTGAGGCTATATTGAAATCTAGCTAGAGCAATTTTAACAATGCAGACTCCCCCTTTAAACTTTTGTTGCTTTTGTACAAGATGTTATTTGTTAATTCATTATAGTAAAGGTAAAATGTTACTGGGAAAAATTATTATTAAAAAGACAGAGTAGTTTTACTGTAGGCTTTTTTAGTTTGAATTTGTTTTAACTTGGACTGTGCACGAATGAGAGTAGCAAATTGAAAACGAACGCTGAATCCGAATTTTCACATTCAAGTCAGAACGTGCCATAGCATATTGTCGTCACAAAGGACTGTCTGGATGGCCCTTACATCTTCATAAGTGTGATGTATTTACGTGGGGAGTGCGCAAGTGTGAAATCTACATATGACTCCCGGAAGTAGTTGCGGGAATATTTAGCTGGCTAATTCCTCCCCGTTGCCTGGTTAACACTTATCGTAGCAACAAGAACATTTGGCCGGCTAATGCCGTGCTAGCAAAAAAACGAAAGTGAGTTGGCAAACTTGGACGCTGGAATTGAGAGACGAACTGCACTAGCGCTAGCTAGAATAAGGTAAATAGCAGCCTAGATGGATTTAAAATGGCACCACAGAGAAAAAAAAACTGGTTGGATTCAGGTTAAAGTTATTTTAAAGTAAAAAGGTTAACTAAAATCTGAACAAAAAATCTTTACGTAGTTACTAGTCTTATCCATTGAAGTAAGCGAGTATGAAAATTTTGTTGTATACCTGTAGTGTTGCCCTCTAACAGCTCTTACTGGAACCAGGTGTTCACATGATAGTCTTCTGTCGTCTTATCTGTCACACACACACATGCACACACACACCTACGTATAACAGGCCGTCCGTCTAGCGCGTGAATGCTGCGGTCGCACCTCCGGTCGTCCTCTTCCTTTAGTTCCTGCTTCCTGCCGAGTCACATGTCCGCCCACGCCCGGGTTTCCAGTCACGTCCACTCCCTTTATCAGACACAAATGATAACGGCTCATGAATGTGTTCCATTTTTAGCCACTGTAGCACATGAAGACAGGGGAAGACCTCTGTGAACGACTGATGCGACGATACCTTCCTGTATGGAGTTTATATGTTGTGCTTGTGTGGGTTTCCTCCCACATTGAAAAACATGCTATTTAGCTTCATTGAAGGTTCTAAATTGTGAATGGGAGTGCGAATGCTTTCTTTTCTGTATGTGCGCTACGATTGCATGGGTGTTCTGCCTGTCCTCCATGTTGATCCTTTCATCAACTCAACAAATACAAGTCCAACTGTTTTATTAAATCAATACAAAAATATGAGCTTCATTACCTCTATGAAGGCCTTTTGTACTGTATTGGCTGTGCTTGCTGGGTGCAGGTGTCCCTAATGTTGTGTCCAGTGAGGTGGAGTCTTTGCACCTATTTAGCTCAGAGTTGCATCAGCCGGAGCTGCACAGACGTGCAGCTTTGCCACACAATTGTTTCTCTTCTGACACCTTTGCACACTGAAGAATAAATAAAATAATTGAGGTCAAGGCTAAACTATTTACTACCACAAAAAACAAACAGCCAAGAGCTTAAGTCACTCTAAGTAAATCAAACTACACGGGTTATGTTTCAAAGGGGACATATTACACTGTAACAAATTTATGTAAAATCTACAGTAAAAAACTACAGCATTTTCTTGTTTTTTATTTTTTGCAGTATTTAGCTGTATACAGCAATGCATTTTGTGTAAAACAAAGTGCATTATGGGTAAAACAAAGTACAGCAATTCGGTAAAATACTGTAAATTTTACAGCAACTATGTTTTGGTACGTATTTATGTGGATTACAGGTAAATACTGTAAAGATTGTTGGATGTTGACATGTATCTCTATAGGAGAAGAAGCAAATAGCAAACCCTGTATTGTCACCGGAGCAAGGACAAGAGTAATATTTTAGTGCAAGGGCAGTCTGCATCGTCTTCACATCGCATTTCTCCGATAAACAGTCAACACTACAGCTAACATGCATTTATGCACTCGGATGCAGAACGAGGATGGTTTTACAACAAGGGTGGCATGGTGGCTGACTGGTTAATATGTCTCCCTCCCAGTGCAGAGGAGGTGAGATCGAGTCCGGGCTTCGGCCCTTCCTGGGTGGAGTTTACATGTTCTTCCTGTGCCTGTGTGGGTTTTCTCCAGGTGCACCGGTCTCCTCCCACATTCCAAACATGTATGGCCGGTTAATTAAGCGCTCTAAATTGTCCCTAGGTGTGATTGTGAGTGTGGATGGTTGTTTGTCTCTGTGTGCCCTGCGATTGGCTGGCAACCAGTTCAGGGTGCACCCTGCCAGCTGGAATAGGCTCTTTGAGGAATAAGCGGTAAGGAAAATGGATGGATGATTTTACAATGACATACCTTTCCTTTCCTATGCACTGAGTGGAATACCTTTGATGGGCTGGATATGGATACTGCTGCTGTGACTGTAACTGACTATATTAAATTCTGTGTGGACAACATCATACCAACAAAGGAAATAACTGTTTACCCCAACAACAAACCGTACATTACTAAGGAGGTTAAAGACTGTATTAACCGCAAAAAAAGGGCATTTAAGAACCAGGACAGAGCCCAGCTCAAACTGGTTCAAAAAGAACTCAAACACATGCTTAAAGAAGCAAAAAGGAAGCACAAAGAGACTATAGAAAAACACTTTGCTGCTAACAACTCTAAGAAAATGTGGGACACCATGAGGATCACCAACTTGACTTCTGCTGAAAAAGGTCTCAGCACTCTAAATGACCTCCAGAAGGCAAGGGAGCTGAATGACTTTTATTTAAGATTCGAAACCCAGGACTTCTCCTCTGAATGTGGGGAGGTCCTGAGGTCCATTTCAGTGAATGAGCAGGACTCAAGGCTGGTCATTCATCCCCATGATGTCCAATCTGCTTTTAGGTCTGTCTGCACAAAGAAGGCCTCAGGACCAGATGGGATATCTGCCCTTCTGCTAAAATCCTGTGCAGAGGAGCTCACAGCGGCATGGCAGCCCATCTTCCAGAGATCTGTGGACTCACACTCCATTCCCAGTCTCTGGAAAAAATCAGTAATCACCCCGGTTCCTAAAAAACAATGTCCTGTGGTCAATAATGACTTCAGGCCTGTGGCTCTAACTTCCATTGTTATGAAGTGTTTCGAGAGGCTGATGGTGACTCGGCTCAGGGGGGAGGTGGATGCACACTTTGCGGCACTGACGATGCTATCAACAGCATCACACATCTGGTCAGCAAACATCTGGACGTCCCTAAAGCTTATGCACGTGTGTTGTTCGTTGACTTTAGCTCAGCGTTCAACACAATGCAGCCGCACCTGCTTTTGGGTAAACTGAAGGAGATGAATGTGAACCCGTACATCTCGAGGTGGTATCACTCCTTCCTGACACAGCGCACACAGCAAGTCAGGGTCAACAGCTCCCTCTCGGAACCCAGATTGATAAGCACAGGCGCCCCACAGGGCTGCGTCAGTTCCCCGGTCCTCTTCACATTGTGCACAAATGATTGTGTGACATCACACCCTGAGAACTATCATTAAGTTCTCTGATGACACAGCTATCGTCAGCTTGCTGCAGGCCGGCGGTAGCCCACTGGACTATTTCTCAGAAATAGAGAAATTTGTCCAGTGGTGTGACCGGAATCATCTTGTGCTCAGTGTGGGGAAGACAGAGGAGGTGATATTTGATCCAAAAACTGTTGGTGACCACGGGCCAGTCGTCATTAAAAGCAATCACATCAGCCAGGTGGGTTCATACAGGTATCTGGGGGTCCACATTGACAACACACTCAGCTGGAGGGTACACGTTGGAAGTCTCTGCTCCAAACTCCAACAGCGTCTCTATTGCCTACGCAGACTGAGGGTCTATGGAGTGGAGCAGAGGATCATGCTGTTGTTCTACCGGGCTGCATTGGAAAGTATCATCAGATACGGCATTGCGGCCTGGTACGGCAACCTGACAGTGTGTGTGCAGTCAAGGTCACAGATTGCCGGTCTGGTGCGTACTGCCATGAAGATCATGGGGGTCAGGAATCATCCTTCCCTACAGATGCTTTATGAGCAGTCCGTCACCAGATTGGCACAGAAAATTGTTATTGACCCGACTCACATTCTGCATCATGAGTTCCAGCTACTGCCTTCCGGCTGGACCAGGCTGAACCGCTACAAGAACTCATTCCTGCCGACATCCATCAAATTGCTTAATAACCGACATTAACTAAGTGGTGCAATATATATATAGGAGTGTGTGTGTATTATTTATTTTAATTATCTCTCTATTCTGTTGTTTTTCTTACTGTAAACTACTGCTGCACTTCTTATTTAATTTGGATTTTATTTCTTTCTATTCTGTTGTTTTTTCCTTACTGTAAACTACAGCTGGACGGAGTCCAGGAAAAAGTTCCCCACGGGGAAAATAAAAGTATATCGTATCGTATCGCATCGTATACTGTATTTGTGTAAATTAGGCAAATTACTGGCAGTAAATTCCTGTAAATTACGTAGAATATGAAGAAACGGTTTCTAATTTTTACAATGAATTGCTGTAAAAGTAAATACAGTACGTAACTAAGTAAATACAGTACGTAACAAGAATTAGCTGGAAATTATTTTGCCAGTTATTTCTTGTAAATTCCACAGTCAATTTGTTACAGTGTATGTAAAGATTACTTTTTGATGGGGAAAAAAATATTTTTCTTGAAAAAAAAACTTTAATTTTATTTAATTATATTATATATTATATAATTTCATAATTATATATAGGCTATATATTTAAATTTGACAGAACTAATATATATATATAATCTTTCAGGGCGCCACAAGCCATGGCGCATGTTTCACAATCCAAAAGGAAAAAACAAACTTCTGTGCAGACACATACACCTTATCGGAGCTGCGTCACCCGCGGCAACGCGCCCAGTTTCTGCTCACTTGATCAAAGTGAAGCGCTGAAGAGCACGGGAGGCATCTTTAACTCTTTGACTGCCAGACGTTTTCAGAAATGGATTTAAGCATTTTGACTGATCTTTCAAGGTCCACAGAAAATGTTGTGTTTGGACTATGGAAACACACATACTACCAGATGAAAGATTGGACTCTTATCTTTCATCAGAAAAAAAAGTTAGTTTCTACCTTATTCCGTTCTTCAGTAATCAACAATAGAAAATGGTTACTTTCACCGAAATTCTCTGTTTTGAAACAAAAAGCGGAGAAAAAGAGCTTTTTGTGAAACGATGTTATTTCATGCACTCTAGTGAATTGTACACTTCTTTTTGTCCATGAATAATGCCACAAACACCTAAATAGTGCTTTACTTCTGTAAAACGCTTTCACCAACAATGAAAAAGTGTTTTTAGTTTGCAAAATACATTTATTTCCATTCAACAGTGTAACAATTTGACAAAACAATTTCGCAAACTATTTACAAATGTGTGCAACTGTGGTACTACTTACAATTATGTGGCTGTTTCAAATACAGTTTTTCTTTTTGTAACGCTCTCCTGAGTGCAAGGAGAGGGAGCAGGATTCGCACAACAGATTACTTTCACTTTCATTGTCCGTTTCGCGTGCAGACGTTACATTTTCTTGTCAAAAGAGAGTCATCGCTGCCCTCTAGGGGCCAAAAATAGTCATTAGGCACAACAGACTTGCTGAAAACTTTCACCACAGATGCGGAAGGGTTCCCTCTACCTGTTTCAAAAAAACAAACAAAAAAAAAAACTGTGTGGACGTCTTTTAACGTCTTTGGCGCTCCTCCGTAGGTTTTTGCAGAACGTCATTTAACGTCTTTGGCAGTAAAAGAGTTAAGTTGATGTATTTTTACACCTTTTTACGTTCTTTGATAAATTGCATTGTTTTGCTTTGTCTCATTTACGTTGTTATATTGTTGCAATTGCATCAAAACCAAAATACAAAACTCTGCCATATACTGTATGTCATAAGGAAAGCCGGGAATTCAAACCCAGGACCTTAGAACTGCAAAGCAGATGCAATGACCACAAGTCTACCAGGATCACCGTCAAAAAAATGAGGACCTCATCCCCTGTAATGACTCAAAATACGCTGCCAAAGTGATAAAAGGGGCAAGAAGGGGAAGGTTTTAGACTTACCCAGTCAATTCCCAGACGTAAAACCAACAGAGAATGCTTTTTTTGCCTTCCTACTAAGGAAACTTGTAAGGCGTAAATCCCCAATTAATTGTGTATAGGGCCTGACCTCATTTGGTTGATGGGTGAGCTGGAGTCTATTTTTTGTTTGCTTGTTAATTTGATTTGATCAATTTATTTTTAATTGGAAGCATCTTTTTATATTTACTGTATTTTTTTAAATTTTTATTTGTTGTTATTTTATGTTAATTAGATCTTATTGTAATTAAGGCTATTTTAGTTCACTTGTTTCTTTCAATTGAATTTTATTTAATAAATGTGAATGTAATCGGGGAAAAAACAAGGTCATCAAAATTCATGCACCAATTTCAGGTACACCTGCACAACCTTATTCATTTATTTTTTATTTTTTCTCAGAGCTCAATATTGTTCATTCGGTAATTTTACCGATTTGACATGTCATCATCATTGCTCTCCTTTATTTTTTTTATTTTATATATATATATATATATATATATATATATATATATATATATATATATATATATATATTTTGTATGTGGGTGAGTATGTGTGTATTCATTAGTTCACCTAAAACCTATTAAAAAATCCCATACCGTTCACCTAAACCGAACACTTCCAGCCAGAGTCGTGAGGCCGTCAAGAGACCCGAGGAAGGACCAAAGAAAAGAAAAGTCCAATGACAGTGACAATGACACAAACTACATCTAGTGGGTGGTGTCAGGTCGATAATGATCGACCTGACACCACCCACTAGATCACCAACCAGAGTCCTTCACCAACCCCGGTGACATCTAAATTCCAACAAATCAGGGAGACCTCAAGGGACCAAAAGGAGAGACTGAGGATAGGAAGGAAGGACAGACGAAGCAGAGTGAGATCCACAGACACCAGCCTCCACCGATTCAATGACCTGAGGAAGAAGCAGATTGTGACTGAATTTCGATAGATGCTGGTGTGGTGGATCTGGCATGCATGAAAATCTCGCGCCCTCAACCCAACGCAGCAGGACGGGGCACTGCAGGCCCGCCAGGCACCCCACCGGTCCACAGCCCCCGCTCCCCCCCACGAGCAGGTGAATCGGAGCAGAGGGAAATGATATCCCCTCTGCTCCGATTCACCCGCCTCCCAGGCATGTCAGTGAGTGTACGTGGTGCATTAAAAAAATAAATAGGGGGGGCGGCGGGGACATGGACAGGGGACCGCAGCACTGCTGTACTGTACAGTATACTGCGGTCTGCCCCAACCGATGGTGCTTCCCCCCCCCCCACACACACACACACAGTTGTGTGGTGCATTAAAATTGGAGAGGAGTTGTAGGGCGAAGACGGTGTTTCCACCGTATCCCGCCCCCAAAGTGTGTTATGTGCCCTATATGTCTATCAAAGTGTATTGTGCAAAACTAGTGCAGTGAGTTAAGAGGAGCGACCAGCGGGCCCCCCCCAACCGGGCGGGGGCGGGAGGCGCACCCGCACACCAAACCCCCACCCACCTCACCGGGAACCCGGTGGGCATATGGGACCAGCCCGGCACAACCTTATTCAAATGAATGCTCCTGTTTGATTGACACTGTCATTAGACTGTTCATTAAAAAATTAGGATTACTCTTGCGTCATACATTAATTTGATTACTGTGTTTAGTTATGAAGACTGAAATGAGTCATCGTGACTTCAGAGGAACTTTGAGGTCATGATAATGATCGATGCTAATGCACAAGCATCATTATACAAGTGAAATATTTGCAATATAAATCTTAGCGGGCATACAACAAAATGAATGACATAATTTGCAGTCCATCATTACTTAGCCACGAAGACAGACTATTTGTCCTTCAAATGTTTTAATTATTGTATTCAAAACAATGATGAGACGTCATTGTAATAGGCCTTTCGTGATATCACTTTTACTATTGTGGACTGAATGCATGGCAATTGTGTTTTTTCTTCCTCAATATGTAAAATTGTACTATATTGTGACGTTGATTTGAATTTCATTCATTTTTCAGCCCTTGATTTGTTTTGTTTTTTCAGGCAGCTTGATATTTTCATATGGTGATATGGTCACTTACATAATATACAGTGAGATTACAACAGAAGAAAAAAAAAGTACTATTAAAAAAAAGAAGAAAAAAAGAAAAGTTCCCATTGAGTTTCAAGAAATAAAAAACACCAATAAAGTTACAGTAAGGAATTTGAGGTTTCTCCTGTGGAAAATGTGGAATTCTGGGAATATCATGCTGAATTTTGTTACTCTTTTGAAGTTTTAATGGTTTGAATTAGTATGGCAAAAATGCTGGTGTTAATAAAATTTAAGAAATTATGTTTTTCCTTACTTGTTAAAGAAAAACTGTTTCTAACTACTGATTTAATCGAAAACACCACAGTGCTTTTATGTCTACTTTAAGTAGACAATTCATGTCAAACAATGAACAACTGTCATTTCACACCCACCATACATAAATCACAAACCGTACGATGGTGATGGTGGGCAGGGCCTCTTCTCGGGGCTCGCGCTCACCTGTCAGCCTTCTCCTTGTTCAACCAGGCTGCAGCTGCGAAGACCAAAAAAAGATGACTCAGCAAATATACCGTATCTGCCACAGGCTCAAACAAGCTCACTGACAAATGTGACAAAAAATTAAAGCGTGCATATGAGTCAACAAAAACAGCATCAAGTTTCCAGAGACTTCAACTAAGGGAGTATCTTAATGAACTTTTGTTTTTTTCTTTGGGCACCACTCTACAGAGGATGGAATGATATGGTAATGAGAGCATGTGTGATAATAACCATAAAAGAGGAAATGGAAATGGAAATGATTACAGTAATTCCACATGAGTTGCGTGTCTATCATGTGGTATGTAAGTTATTTAATTATACTGTGGTCAATTTATTAATCCCACCTGCATGACCACCGTTATAATAATACACGAAAACAAATAAACATGGAACTTTGTAAGAAGATTTTAGGAGGGGAAAAATGTTACAATAGTATTTTGTTCAACATTTCCTCCTCAAAACGATTTAAAATGGGGGGGGGGGGGGGTGCTTTTTGAGAATTTTGGATCAAAAAAGTGTTAGTTTTTTTATTTAGAATGATTTTTTCTGAATGCTTTGAGGGAAAAACATTGGCTTTTCACTACTGTAAAAACATTATAATTGAATAACAATGCCTCGGTTCCAGATATTGTGAAAGTACCCTGAATGCATCATGTTGCTAGCGCAGCAAGCATGTGACATGCATGTTATTCTGCCATGCGCGAGCGTATTTGAAATGGTTTAATGACACTGCAGTTGAGGTTTACTAAAAATAAAAAAAATAAACTAAACACACAACTAAAAATAATTACACACATTTTAAATACAAGACATATATGTTTTTAAAAACATCACCAGCTCTAAAGCTTAAGTCAATGCAAATTCCCAGTGTCATGCTAAATGCAAATTAGCATTGACTTCTGGGAGTGATATTCCTTGAAATAATGATTATTCACACACAATTTCCGTAATATAACAATATGACAGGTAAAATAAAATTTTTCAAAGGCACATATTTTTAACAATGTAAGAAAAACAACTTTAATTAACAGAGCTCAATCGCAACTTTCTTCTTCTGCTCTTTATCTCATTGTGTGTGTAAATCTATGCATGCACGGCCTCACACTGCCCCTAAGAGGCCAACATGCACACAGCAGGAACAGATTCTTCAAGGATTCGAGGAAGTTTTATTGTCATACTATCTGACTTCCCACAATATTTGCACAAATAACAATAGCTGAGCTCCCAGGTTAGCATCATAAGTCCCAAAACTTAAGCAATAAAATAAGATGAAATAAATACAATAAAGAGATAAGGGTGATGCTAACTCATGGTTTGATTGTGTTCAAAGACGCTATACAGCTAAGGTGTGGCTGAAGCAGACTGGAAATGCAAGAGCCTTTAATTTCACATGATATTTACTAAGTCATTTTGTACGTCACAAAAAACGAGTGTTTAAGAATATAATATTCAACGTGATAGGATGGCTTAGGCATGAGGCTATGATGGTACTTTCGAGTAGTTAAGTTTTGGTAGTTGAATTAATACAATGTTTTGAGGTCAATGAATGATAATATTTTATTAATCATGATTTCAATATCAATCAAAATAATCGTGATAATTATTTCCTCCCATAATCGCCGAAACCTAATACATCATGTTGTTTAAAAGCACCCTTACAATGTCATGAACCTGTTGAAAATCAATGAGTCATAATGAATAGCTGTGATTCTGCTGTGATAAGAAGTCATTTCACCTGGCGGGCACACGGCTGAACAAAGTCCACATTTCTAGAATGCTCTGCAAAAAAAAAAAAAAAGCAGTGGTGTGATCATCGCAAATATTCAGGTACTTTCCACACCACCAAGTTGTCGTCATCCCTAATGTCCACAAATGCACAACAAACCTTTCATTTGCATTCATAATTTTGTTCATGAGGTGAAACTTTCACTTGGCTTCTGCTTTGTTACTGATGGGGATTGAAAACATGTGTAAGAGAAAGAGAGAGAGCGAAAAAAGGTGATTTATTTCCATTACAAGTTGCCCGTGAGGTTGTTTTTACAAGATGTCAAAATGAGCTAAAACCTCAATGTGTGTCTTACTGGAAACGTTTCGTGAGCGCGGTGAAACGCTCGGGCCATGTGTGAGGCTTAGCGGTCGCTGAGGTTCGTTTGCTCTTCTGCTCCCAGCTCGCTTTTTTTCTTTTTTCTTTTCTCTTGTGCTACTCGTGACTTCCCACAAGAAAAGATGTCGCCAGGCGAGCGGGTGTGGCCGGCATGACACATTCCCGCTAGTAGATCTTCTCCATTTCTTTTTTTCCCATGCCTACTGTACGCATCAAAGAGGATTTCAAAAAGCAAATGTTCCACTTTAGTGCACCCCCAATAATCTCTTGTATTTATTAAAGATAAGTGAGATGAAAGAATTGGTTTATTTATTTGCCCCTTCCAAAAAAAGTGGTACTTCCTAGAAAACTCAATATATTTTGAGAAACTCTTTTTTGGAGATAATTTGTTTTATTTTTTCAGGAAACTTCACATGGCCACACCCAGAAAAAAAGCTGAGCCTTGATTGGAAATAATCTGAGCCCTGAGGCATTGTGATGTCATTTTCAGTCAACTGTGCCTGTGTCCAAATTCACAAGGCTGGGTCCTCCCAAGGACGGATTTGTTGGCTGCATGACGTCACTCCTGGCGCGACTAGACAACACGCACCGACTTACACTTGAATGGAGTGTCAGTCAATGCGCTACCGACAAGGAGCATTGACAATCCATTCATATGTAAGTTCGTGCGTGCTGTCGAGTCGCGCCGGAAGTGACGTCATGCAGTCAACAAATTCGGTCTTCGGAGGACCCAGCCTTGTGAATTTGGACACAGGCAGAGAGTAGCAATGGCAGTAGAAGACACAAGATAGCCGCCCCTGAACTGAATAAAAACACGTGGATTTTGCTGCTTTATTCATGTTCCACAAATGCAGTATTAATCAGAATACCATGTTTAGACTATATTAGGGCTGCATAAAACATATTGTAAAAGACAATTTTTGACTTGACTTCCTCTTTAAGACAGTCATCTATTTTTTATTATTTGAAAAAAATCAACAACAACAAAAAAGTACCAAACATACTTCTATACTTGTCACAGCTTTGACTTTTCAAGAAGAGAAATTAAATTGAAATTTTGACGGATGAATGTCCAACTTCCGGGTACAAGTGCCATAAAAGAATCACTAATTCAAATGTTCAAGCTTTATTTATTTTTTTTTATTTTTTTAAAGCCAGTAAAGCAAATTTGTTTAACACAATACATTTGCACACAACACATTCCATTTAATATTTTTTTTCTTTTATGTGAAATATATCTTAAGGTAATTAGTATTTAAGTAAAGTTTAAAATGTTCCTACATTCCAGTGAAGAATCAATGTTGAAACTGTATACAATGAGGCTTTTTTTGTGATTTTGATGGACACCTATTACACAAGTGTATCTAAATGTGGTCATTATGGCGGCATTAGGAGAGCAAAGTACTTTTTGAAGTGGTGTTTTGTGTAAAAAACTTGAGAACTGGGCAATTTTACCAGGCACAGCTCCAGGATTTTTTCCTCTCGCCCACAGCAGCACAACGATACATCAAGTGGCTGAGAAAATCAAGTAAAATGCTGGAGGGGATTTACTGAGGCTACAAACATTTCTGATGGGGACACAGTCTCTATGGAGGTAAATATGGTGCAAAAGTAACTTGTACTTGTAAAAAAATGTTTTTAGTTGTATTAAAAAAAAATTGTACCTGTATAAATTTGTATCTGTAAAAGTCGTGATTTGTACCTGTAAAAAAAATGTGTACCTGCAAAAAAAAAATTGCATCTGTAAAAAATAAATGTGTACCTGTAAAAAACAAAAGTGTATCTTTAAAAAAAAAAAGTGTACCTGTAAAAGTCGTGTACCTGTACAGAAAAAGAAGTACCTGTACAAAAGTGTAAATTTTTATCTGTAATAGTCGGGATTTGTACCTGTAGAAATGACAACTTGTAGTCAAAGAAGTCACCACTAGGAGTCACAAGTGTTTTTTCTGCTGCTGTCCAGCCACGTGACTTTTGCACCAAATCTCTCACTACAAATGGTGCAAAACCGATTCGTACTTGTACAGCACCGTGATTTGTACTCGTAGAAGAAGAGGGCGGGCTCTGGAGGATTTGGGTGGGCTAAAGCTCAACCTCATTGGTTGAGCGAACGACAGTGGGTTGAACTCAAATGACGCCACGTTTTTATCATTAATATGTACAAGTCCGAAATTCCAAACAGCCACACCAGTTTACGCGTCATTTTGGAGAGGACGTCTCAGGCGTGAAAATTTCAACATGGTTCAATATACAAACACCTTGTGGAACAGCTTAAACATTGGTTGACATGCAGAGCACTCAAAGTGGGCAGAAAGAAAGAAGTTTTAGTATGAAGGTAAGATTTATTGTACGATCATAGCTCGTAATCCGGTGCTAGCTAGCTCATCTCATGTTGTATATCGTATCGTATCGTATCGTATTGTTAATTGTCACGAAAACTGAACACATTGAAGTCCCGATTTTCATTTCAAGATTTGAAGCCTACCTTTGGACTGTGACTTTCTGTCCTGAATGTATTTACTTTTACCTAGGCCATTTGTATTATCATAGCTGAGACAGTGTAAACATACAATCAATAGCTTGTCCCTGCACTTCTTTAATGTCTTAAAAAACTACCTGGATACTTGAACTGAGATATATTAAGCTCGACACCCTTTCATATGATGTGAGTTCATGATGACATATTTGCTGTTTTTATTTCAAAAGCTTATACTGTACATACAGTATCCCATGTGTTGTTAAAACAAGTTTTGCAGTGAAATTCAAATGATCATTCTTAACACTTGTAAACATACACATCTGGCTTAAACACTGAAGCCAAATAAAAATAATGTAAATAGAAATGTTTATGAACAATATCTGTGTCTATCAGTATTACCACTATTTCTGATATTAAGATGTGGCAAAATCTTTGGTTTTTTTCTGGCTAACAAGATAAAGCTAAACGTTTAACTTATTATGTATAATGTCAGTGGCTGTGTTTTGATAATGACCCAGCTAGGAAGCTATGATTATTTTTTATTGTATGAATATGCTGACCCAACCATTCTGTTTGCACAGATGCCAGCATGCAGTCAATCAAAGCTACTTCTTGATCCATCTCTAGACGGTGGCATGTGGTGTGACATCAAACCTGCTTCAAAGTGGCTGTGAAGTCCAACAAATGAGAATCCTTGATACACTGGTTACTGTTCTGAGAGAATTTCACTGCAATCACCTTTGGGAAAGTTAAGAAATTATGCTTTCTAAATGTCTTCCAATTTTATGTTTGAAATGTTAAAGGAGTACAATTGAATCCATATTGAGAGTTATTTGAAATAGTCAGATCAAATAACATGTATCATTCAATAAACAAGATTGTGCATCATTTAAAATGTTTTATTTGATGTCCAGAAGAGCCGTTTCTGCATCCATTGCTGTGGTAGTGTCAACCTTGATTTGAAGATTGAAGGGGTATTCCATCAACGCAGCTAAAGAAAGCGAGACTCATGCAAAAAAAGCGAGGCTGGAAGTAACACCATCTCCGAATAAAGCGCCAAGTCGTTCCACTAACCCATTGCAACCGTGTCTAATCAGGGCTAATGTAAGCCAGGGTTGCATAGTCTGGCTTTGTACACGCTCCCGGGGTAGACAAGAAGCCCTGATGAGTCGATAGGCAAAATTGCAATCAATTATGTCAAAAGACAGTAAAACGAGAGCAGTATTGTTCTCACAAACAGAACAAAAGTTATTGGTGGAGCTGTATGAGGAATTCAAGACTCACCAAAAAAAGCAATACTGCTGCTATCAATAAGACGAGGGAAATATCATTGGCAAAAACAAAAAAATAGCCGACAGACTAAATGTATAAGTTATAATTGTTTCATGTTAGATGTGGATTTCACATTAATAGTGTTATTAATTATTGATTTAATGTAAAGCACTTCGAATTGACCTACATATTCATTCTTCACTGTTACATCTCAACAGTAGCCAAAAGCGATCATGGTAACAAGTCGGCAAGTAGCCTATAACAATATATATATAAAATACGATTAAATAGGTGTTGAGCTGTAAACATATGTTGCCCATCATTGTAGCCACCAGAAAAAAAGACTAAGGCCACTGCCACAGGTGGGGGACCTCCGCCTGCTACATTCACATCAGCGAAATAAAACAGGCTTTTCCTTAATCCGGCTTGATGGAATACCCCCCAGGTGTCATCTCCTGTCTCTTGGCTGCTTGCTGATGGAGTGGGTCATCCTTTTCACTGATGCTTCAGCAGTGTCTGCAGCAGTTGTCTCCGCCTTTTGAGCAAGATTTTGAAACTTGTGAGATTCTCATTTAATTAAAAATAAATAAACTAACATTTGACCTAGTTACTTTTGTTAAAGTAGCTAGGTGACAGTGACATTGCTCACATCTTAGTGATACAGATAGACTAGCATTTCAAAAGCAGAATAGCCAATATTTATATTCAAATAAGAGTAATGTTACATTGGAAAATTAAACTCAAGTAGAAATTAAAAGTGCAAAAAAAATACTTGCACAAATATTTCAGTACTGTGAGTGATGAGTAAACTAAGAGTTTAAGAGCCTTTTAAAAAAAACTGTTTGCAAAGCATACATTGCAAAAATACTGACATTTATCAAGAAATTGTAATATTTAAAATAAAATGATTAAATACAGAGGATAAAGGGTTGAGGTTAAAATACCTGTAGCAGCTTAAAGATTCACTCGCAGTAAAAACGTTTTGTTTTCATTTTATTATGATAGTAAGAGTACAGATATTTGAATATAATGTCACTCAAATACAAGTAGCTGAGTACAGTCCACTTTTGGTTATAGGTTTAGGTTGTCTTGTAAAACATTCAATAGGGTTCTGTAGCTCTATAGTAATTTTCACATCCAAGCACTAAGCAGCAGTTTTTGAGGTATTTTTAGATAATTTTTTTTACAGGTACAAGCTATTGATCGTATGTTTACACTGGTAGGCTTCAAATCTTGAAATAAAAATCGTGACTTCAATGTGTTCAGTTTTCGTGACAATTAACAACATGAGATGAGCTTGCTAGCACCGAATTATGAGCTATGATCGTACAATAAATCTTACCTTCATACTAAAACTTCTTTTACTTACTTTCTTTCTGCCCACTTTGAGTGCTCTGCATGTCAACCAACGTTTACAGGTGTTCCACGCGGTGTTTGTATATTGATTGAATCATGTTGAAATTTTTCACGCCTGAGACGTCCTCGCGTAAACTAGTGTGGCGACTCTGTTTGGAATTTTGGACTTGCATATTAATGATAAAAACGTATCGTCATTTGAGTTCAATCCACTGTCGTTCACTCAACAAATGTGGTTGAGCTTTAGCCCGCCCAAATCCTCCAGAGCCCGCCCTCTTTTCCTACGAGTACAGTGCTCTACAAGTACGAATCAGTTTTGCACCATCTGTAGCGAGAGATTTGGTGCAAAAGTGACTCCTAGTGGCGACTTCTTTGACTACAAGTTGTCATTTCTACAGGTACAAATCACGACTTTTACAGGTACAAATTTATACTTTTTACACAATGATGCAGCCCCAATTGTCTTGTAAAACATATAACATAAGCAAACAAACAAAATAACACTGATGAAATGTTTGTAGAAAGCACATTTGAATAATGAATCAATTGAGTTTTTCTTCAGCGTTATGGGCCTCAAGAAGTGATTTCCACGCCATTAGTGGCCGTCCACATTAAAGCAGTTGTAGTATTTAGGCCTGCACGCAGTTGTGGGGTATTTTAGTGCATTCAAACGTGGACATGACTGATGAAAGTTCGGTGAATTCCAGATTGACCCAAAAGTAGCCTACCGCCAAAAGAAAGACCAAACTAGTTTTCTTTTTTAAAGATACAAAACATGATTAAAGTTTTCCACTGACGTCTTGAGAAGTTATCATGCCTGAAATCTCCTTCAATACGGCATCTGCTTTATCATCATCATCATCATGATAAGTTGTTTCTCTTTCTTTGTGCATTGATAAGACTGTCAAAGGACACATTTATCCACTCCCATTTCCTTGTAGAAGCTTTAAGTAGAACACTGTTAATAATGTAAATGAGGATATGCAGAACAGAAAAGGGATGGAGGGATTAAGTGTTCTATGTTTCGACATGTAATTCCATATTGTTCCTCAGGAGGAAACAGTGATGATGTTCTTTTTTTCCCTGCACTTTTTTTTCCTTGCATTTCCCCCCACATGAAAACACTTTTAAAATAAATATTGGGGCAGCATTTTTGAGACAAAATGTTATTTCTTGAAGGGGCGTGGAATCTTTTATTCTTATTATTTTTTATTTATGGGCTTAATGACATTTTTCCATTTTCTATTTTTATTTTTTCCAGGAAAGTGTATTTTATTGACTGGAAAAAAAGTTATAATACCAACAAAAGTTTTTATTATTTTTTTAATTTTATTTTTTGAGGAAGGGTATTTACTTCAAAAATAACTGCACTGTTTTTAAAAATAGATGTAGGAACAAAAATATATTATAAAAAAATATATTTTTTGAGAGAAAAATCTTTTTATTATATATTTTTCTGAAATATTTTTGAGAAAGTTTTTTCTATTGTTGAAGTTATTCATGGTAAATTTGACATTTTATTGAAAGAACAAAGCTTTAAAACTACAACAAAAAAACATTTTTAGAACATTTGATTTTTGCACTCATTTTGTGTTTTCAAGAAAAATAAGTACACTGAAAAAAATCTAAAATGCGAGAATAAACTCACAATGTAGCTAGAAATTTTCCCCCCATATATTTGTCATGGTGAAGCAGCTTCAATGTTCCAAGTAACTATGAACAATTGTACGTTTGTTATAACGAGGCGGCCCTTGGTTGCTCTTACTTATGCCAGCAACTTCCGTATTAGCCACGATATCTTGCATGCTGCATTCCGTGCAATTTTTCTGTACAGTTACACCTCTTTTCTTGCAAAAAATTACGTACAAAAGCTGTAATAATGCCACAATAACCTGATTTCATCTCACCAACAACACAACATATTTGAGATCAAGAACCGGCTGTCTCTCTCGATCTACAACAACAACATAAAAGCCCAAGTTGTCACATCACTATTGTTTTTATTTCCTCACATATAATTCAAAATGTCCAAAAGTGTTACGGTGTGGTCACGGAGCGGCGTGGTGTCTGTCGGCGTGTGGAGTGGAGGACCCAAAATGCAGGAGAACCACACCAGGAGTGCGGGCAAGACTGGCGTGCTTTATTTTACAGAAAAACACTAACCAGGGTACTGGTTAGAATAAAATAAACAAGGAACTGAAAAGGTACAAAATCAAAATGACAGACTGAACTCCGTGTGACCGTGACAAGCGGCAATGATCCCACACGGACTGATCACCACCCGGGAACTAAATACACCCACACTAATTTGGTAACTAGCCACACCTGGGGCCAGGCACAAGTGGCTGAGGGCCCGGATTGGTCAACCCGCGGAAGGTCGGGAACCCACTCAGGGCCCTCAACCAAAGCCAGATCTTTCCAGACATGACAAAAAGGCGATGAAAGGAAAATGTGAAAAGGAACTTCACTGTCGGGGTAACACTTGTGACACTTTTCAAACCTCAGAATAGGAAACTAAGAAACTCTCAAACCCGCCCAAATGTCACTTTGGTGTTATGTTTCACTATAGCGTGATTTCCTATGTATAGTTAACATGTCTGTATGAACATATAATATTGCCTTCTTGTGTTTTGATGTACCTGTAAAGCACTTCGAATTTAATTTAATTAACTGACAAATTAACTTATCTTCTCTAATGTATCGCAGGCATGATATTAGTAGTAGTAATAGTAGTAGTAGTAGCAGTAGTAGTCTTATTATTATAGTCATCATCATCATCATTAACATCGTCACTATAATTCAGCAGCACCACCCTTGACACCTATTTTATTTTATTTTTGTTTGAACAATACTGTACTTGGATGTGCATTAGACAGTGTTTCTTTTGTGCGCATGTGACGGAGTGTGTGCTTCTTCTGAGACATGCCCGGACATATTCTCAGTCACTCAGTTAGACAGGCAGTCAGTGGTGCACAGTGCACACATACACACACACTACAGAGAAAATGAGGGCAGTGAAGTCCAAATGTTATCGAGTATGCAAATTTATGCCACACTGTCATTAGAAAAAAAGAAATCAGGCCATTTGTGTTTGTTTAAATGATTTGTGCTTCTTATCAAATGCGAATGATAACAACTACAGCGAATGTATGTATTTGTGCATGGCTTCTTGAGACTTCATTGTGGGTCTACTCATGATAGAGACGGCTACTAAATTCAATGTGAAGCAAAAAGGAGACAGTTTTTTTCTCATGATTAAATATGAATTTTTACCCTATTAAGCACAACAGTAAAATGTGATGAGCTTTTGAGTGCAGGAATGCCTTCAAAATGGCCATTTGTTAGGCCATGGTTGGTGAATGTGTGTGATTTTGAATACGGACTAAAAACTAATGTCAAGTCAAGTAAAAAATGGTCAACCTTCACGATATTCTGATTATTATTTTGGAATATAAATGAAACAGCAAAATACACTCATTTTTATCAATCTCAGGGGCGGCCATTTTCATCACAGTGCCCAAGGGCTTACCTTGTGAAGGTCACATGGTCAAACCCAGAAAACAGGTGAGCCATGACATTCATTACCTGAGCCCTTTGGCACTGTGACGTCATCTTCAGTCGACAGCAAGTGTCAAAATTGCCGCCCCCAGAGATGGATGGGGGAAAACGTGTGGATTTTGCTGCTTAATTTATATTCCACAAACCTAAGAAAATATTTGACTTGTCTTCCTCTTTAATGGTATAAATATGAATTTTGTTTCCATAGACAGAAACTGAACGGAAAAAGAAAAAAAGTTTAACCTTGAAGGAGTCCTGAAAATTGCCAAACTGACCCTGAAATGGCCACTTTGAACCAAATGGCAGATCTGCTATGTCATTTCTGTGGCTTATTGGAACTTTTGTGAGTCTACTCATGATAATTACAGCTATCAAATTAAAAATTTTACAAAACCAAACCAGGTTCAGGAGCTGCATTTTCAAATTTGACTCTAGTAAGGCTGCTTCAAAGGAAAATATCAGATGTCCTGGCTTGGCTTCTTGAGACTTTTTTGATAAGCATGTCTATCAAATGCCATGTTGTTGCCAAGCAAAATTGGATTAGTGTCTGAATTTGAAAATATTTTCGACTTTGGTCCGTGTGAAAGCTCTAAGTGGCCATTTGGCCTGAGGCTGTTGAATGTCTGTGACTTCTGGATTGGGTGTGAAACAATTAGCCCCAAAGACACAATTCAGATTGGATACTTGGACAAACATGAAACAGAAACAGAAAGAGGAGTTTTAGGCAAGCGCAAGCAGGTGGCAAGCACACGTGAGTCGCGTCACGAGGTTTCCGCACTCTTCTTCTTTTTTCTTATCGTCCTCATCACCATATAATCTGTGCAGTGAGTCATTGCCGGCACATTGTCGTGTAACAGTAACTTGACCTGCTACGCCCGTCTACTTTCTACTTCCTGCATTACTTTCACGTCTTCTCCTACCCGACCCAAAATAAAAACAACTTTCAACATTTTGTATTTCATCCACTTTTGACAATCAAATGTATAATTTCAAGCACTTTTTTAACAGAAAAAATTGTGTTGGTTTCTCTTGGCAAAATGAGGGCACACATTGTTTTGAAGTTATTCAACATATATATCTAAAGTAGTGCAAAGTGCAAGAAGGGCAACATGTTAATGATTAAACAAGCTCGACATAACAGTCTTATTTCATAGCAAGTGTTAGATAAGACACCGTATTGACCATATGAACACAATAATTCAGTCATATTTTTACACCAATTTAGTGTTTGTTGACTATGTAAACAATATTTCCTCATGATCTGGCCTAATAGTCTGGATATTTCGCTTAAAAAAAATAAAAAATAAAAAATGATTTTATATATATATATATATATATATATATATATATATATATATATATATATATATATATATATATATAATATATATATATATATATATAAATCAGCCCAATTTCACTTAGCAGCATGAAATTTGGTAGACATATCTGTCGATCGTCAGAAGACATACAAAAGACCTATCGCGAGATGCTGTAACTAACGTGAGACCTACAGCGAGACCGGGAATACCCAACATGGCGGCGCCCTGCTGCTAAAATAGAACTAGCTCTATTATGCTAAACCAAATCCGAATTTAACCACCATATAACTTGGCTTTTCTCTTCTCTCTTTCATCCGGCAGATTTGGAATGCCACCCAGCGTGGAGGACCTTGAACGTTTCTTCGACGGATACTTTTACAGCTGCGCGATGGAGGATCCTTCCTTCGAGAAACGATAAAATGACTCAGCGACGGACACGGACGATCTTGTTACTATGGACATTTCGGTCAGTATGCTGGACTCCATAAATAAAAAAAACTAGATGTCCTCTGTTTCATCCGCGAGGACGTTAAAGAATTAAAGGTGAGTTTGGAATTCGTCGGTCAACAGGTAAGTGACCTCCAACGAGATAATGCCAAGTTACGCTCGTCACTCGCGGCTGTTTCAGCAGAGTTGGAAACAATTAAAAAGGAGAATAAAATATTAATATTAAAAGAAACGGTTCTGGATGTCCAATCCCGTAGCATGCGGGAGAATTTAATATTCTCAGGCATATCCGAGAATACCTCTGACAATCCAGAGGCCAAGATAAAAAAAATTATGACGACGTTGTTAAAAATACCTCAGAAGATGGTAAATAATATCTCTTTTCACCGGGTACATCGGCTTGGAGCCCGAAGGGGCAACAAACCCCGTCCTATTATCGCTAAGTTTAAACATTTTAAACAGAAAGAATTTGTTAAAAGTAAAGGACGGGAGCTTAAAGGGACCTCTTACGGGTTGAATGACCAATTCCCGAGAGAGATTAATGAGCGGCGAAAAGTACTGTTTCCTATAATGAGACAAAATAGGCAGGAGGGTAAACGGACTACGATAGTCGTTGATAAGCTATACATCGATGGCCAACTATTCCGAAACCCCAACTCCACTCCCTGACTGTTCTAATTGGCATTGGTGGAACTAAACTTTGTTTGATTATTAGATGTATACATGTACTGTATATGTGGTTATAAAACCAAAAATATGAATACTCATTATGTCTAAGCTATATTACAAATATAATATTAATACATAACTATATCTAAAATATATTTAAACAAAAAATCTCGCTTAGGTTACTAGTTACTGGTGTATTGTTACATGTTTAATCCCCTGCTAATTTCCTTAACTTTTACCTCCCTCCCCGTTTTTTTACTGTTATATTCACTTACACGTTACCTCATATTTCACACAAATTACATAAACCACCTAACCACTTTGACTCTATCCTATAACATGCCAATATTAACAAATAGCCTATACAGATATATACACAGGACTGAGTCTATATTGTTTGTATGCATAAATTAGTTCTGGTTTCCTGGAATGTCTGTGGCACTCGCTCACAGGCAAAAGGAATAAAAAAATTTAGACCATCTCTAAAAATTAAAATTAGATATTCGTCTCCTTCAAGAAACCCACCTACAAAAATCTGAAGAAAAATTACTTATTGATAAGAATTTTAGTCAAGTGTACTCCTTATAACAGTAGACAAAGAGGAGTCTGTATACTCATACATAAGAATTTATTCTTTACTCTCAATAATACAGTAACAGACCAAGAGGGCCGATACATTATTATTCAGGTGACTATATTTAATAAAATATATACATTTGGTAATTTATATGCGCCTAATAATGATGATCCGGCCTTTTTCCATGATTTTTTCTCTCAGCTGTTTGATTTAGCAGCAAACTTTTTATTATTGGAGGAGACTTTAACACAGTCTTAAATCCATTAATAGATTGTTCTAATAATACAACATGTATAAGGCGATTACAATCTACTAAAGTAATAGGGGAATATATGGATAATTTTGGCCTCGGCGACAGCTGGTGACTTAAAAACCCAACGAAGAAGCAATTTACCTTCTTTTTTGCTGTCTTTTTCAAGAATAGATTTTTTTCTTACAAATAATTCTATTGCTGATAAAATTGTTACAAAAATACATCCTATTATTATTAACGACCATGCACCAGTCTCCCTTACCCTACAAGTTGATTATTCCTTTAAACCACCCCGACATGGCGTTTTAACATCTCACTGCTAAATGACGCAGAGTTTGACAAAATTATAAGAAGAGAGTGGGCAGACTTTGGTGAAATAAATGACTCTCCAGACTTATCTCCATCTCTTCTCTGGGAAGCTGGGAAAGCGGTAATTAGAGGTAAAATTAATATTATATTCATCTTATAAAAAGAAACAGGATAAAAATTTAGAAAAAGACTTGGAAGATAAAATTTAACAACTGACGGATGAGTACGCAATAAACCCAAATAACCAAATACGGACTGACTTACAAAATAAAAAAATACAGTTTGACCATATGTTATCTAAAAAGACAGAGTTTATAATACAACAATTGAGATACAACAACTTTGAATATAATAACAAATCAGGTAAATTTCTTGCAAACCAACTTCAACGTAATCGGGAGAAATCTCTTATAACGGCTATTAAATTGACAACTGGTGAATTCACACAATCACCAGAAGAAATTAATCACATTTTTTATAACTATTATCGCAACCTATACTCAGAAACTAACAAGCCTAACCCTGAGCATATTGAGGCATTCCTCAGTAGCTTAAATATACCACCTTAGTTAACTACTGAACATAAAGATGTTAGATGCACCACTTAATATAAACGAGCTGTACTGTACAGTGCTCTAGATAGTTTGCCTAATGGCAGAGCACCTGGCCGGGATGGTTATCTGGCTATATTTTTAAAGCACTTTTGGTTAATGCTTGCTCCATTATTCTTAAGAGTAGTAACATAAATTAAAACTAATGATTACATACGCCCACACATGAATACAGCAGCAATTAAACTTTTATTAAAGCCAGAAAAAGACCCCCAAGTTACCGTCCAATTTCACTAATTAACATTGATATTAAAATTATCGCTAAGGCTTTCGCATCTAGACTAGAAACAGTAATCTCGACAATCATTCATAGCAACCAAACAGGCTTTATTAAAGGTCGTCACTCTACTAATAATATTAGGAGGCTCTTTAACCTTATTAGCATGTCACAGCGGCATGATAAAAAGCCAGTTATTATATTGTTGGATGCAGAAAAAGCTTTCAACAAAGTTAACTGGTCCTTCCTCTTTGATGTTTTAAATACATTTGGCTTTGGGAAGTCATTTATTCACTGGGTGTCAGTATTATATGATTCTCCTAAAGCTACAGTTACTACGAATGGGATTATATGTTAGAGTTTTACTCTACAGAGAGGCACAAGACAGGGATGCCCACTGTCCCCTTTATTATTTGCAATATTTATTGAGCCACTTGCATTAGCCATACGCCAGGAAAGAAAGATTCAAGGAATTCACTCTGGGTTAACAGAACACAAAATTAATCTATATGCCGATGATATTTTACTTTATTTAGAAAAGCCTGCTGTTTCGTTAGGGGAAGTATTTAATTTAATAACTAAATTCTCACATTTATCAGATTATTCTATTAACTGGACAAAATCAACACTACTACCTATTACAGAAAATTCATGGAACCCTGCAAACCAGGACCCACACTATTCATTTCCTATAGGTAATTTAAAATACTTAGGCATAAAAATCTCACCTAAATTAACTGATTTAATTCATTTAAACTTTACTCCACTTCTGGATAGCATTTATAGTGACTTGGAGCGCTGGAATAATCTTCCTATTTCTCTAATAGGACAAATAGCCACCATTAAAATGAAAGTTTTACCCAAAATAAGCTATTTTTTCTCAATGATTCCATATAAACCTACGGCTAACTGGTTCCAGTTGTTGTACTCGACTGTTACAAAATTTTACTGGAATAAAAAAAAGAAAAGATTAGTCTATCTACTCTTCAGAAAAGTAAATCCAAAGGAGGTCTAGAGGCACCACATTTTATGCACTACTATATAGCTTACCAGCTGCAATATATCATTCTATGGGCACAACCCAACAGAGATACTAACTGTTGGCTGGAACTAGAACAGAAGGATTGTAATAACCTGACTTTTAGATTTACTCTTTATTACAACATAGATTAAGCAACACAATTGTTTTAAAAACCCAATGATTTCCGCCACCCTGGCTGCCTGGTGGAAGGCACTAGAAATTACAAAAGCCCAAGTGGAGCCCTGTATGCTTTCTCCCCTATGACATAACCCCGACTTTCAACTTAACAACCCAATCGTTTTATTTAGGTGTCTGGGAGCAGAAAGGAATTACACTTCTCCACCATCTTTTCTCAGATAAGATGTTTATATCATATACATTCTTGCTCCAAAAATACAAAATACAAAACTGTTTTTTTTTTTATATTATCTGCAAGTTAAAAGTATGATAAAGAAACAAATTCCAACACTTCGGGGTACGCTCCAACCGCCTGTTTTAACTAAAGATATTACCAAGCTTTCTCCGACAACAACAAAGAAACTCTCAAAAATATATAAGTTACTTTCGTATACTGATAAAATGTATTTACCCATCTCGAAATGGGAGACAGACTTATCTATATTTACAGAATCTGACTTTTGGATTCAAGTTTGTGATAACGTATTTAAAATGACAAAACACACAAATTTACAACTTATCCAATATAAAATTATTCATAGAACATACATTACTCAATATATGATGAAGAAAATGGGACTCTCAGACTCATACATTTGTCTCCAGTGTTTACAAAACACTACAGACACTTATTTTCATGCTTTATGATTATGCACTCCGGTTATGTATTTCTGGATTTAAGTCTTAGAAAAACTTTCCACTATCTTGGACTGTAGGATACCTTTATCTCCAAACTTGTGTTTGCTAGGTGACCTAACAACAACTGACTTACCACGTAAACAATTTCAATCTACACTTGTAGCCCTTACTATCGCGAAAAAAAAACAATTCTTGTTAACTGGAAAAATAAACGAACTCTCAATATCGACCAATGGTCTAACCTCCTCATAAATCACATTTTAATGGAAAAAATATCTGCCTTGAATAAAAACCAAATATAAAAATGTATAGAAACAGGTGTTGTGCCTGCCCCGCTCCGGTGAGCCTCCAGGCACCTAGGGCGGGCCCCAGTATCCGGTGGGCGAGCCCTATCGCCCCGCCGGGCTGGTTCCATATGCCCACCGGGGTCCCCGTGGGGGGTTGGTTGGGGTGGGTGGGGCTTTTGTGGGCGGGTGCGCCCACTGCCCCCGCCCGGTTGGGAAGGGCCCCGCTGGTCGCTTTTTTTTTTTAATGCACCACATAGTGTACACTCATTGACACGTCTGGGAGGCAGGTGGATCGGCGCGGGAGGATATCATTTCCCTCTGCTCCATATCACCTGCTTCCAATTTTAATGCACCACACACACACACTTGTATATACAGGGTTGGCTTTCACTAAGTACGCTGGCGTGACGACCGAGGCCTTTGAAAATGTGTTTGTTAGTTAGAAGGCTACTTCCTGGTTCACTGAGGACAACAAACTACCCCCTAACCCTAACCCTGATTCCTGGAGGGATTTTTCCATTGAAAATAAATCCCTGTATCATCACATTTAACCAGATCCTTGGTGAAATTTAAAGTCTTCTTCTTTTCACGCAGCATAATTTTGTTTGTTTGTTTTTTCCCATAACCCTGTAAAGTACAACACTTTAAAAAAAAACTCAAAATTGGGATGGAATGTATTCCATGTAAAAAAAAATATATTCCATGTAATATATATATATATATATATATATATATATATATATATTGTATATATATATATATATATATATATTACATGGAATATATATATATATATTACATGGAATACATTCCATCCCAATTTTGAGGGTTTCAGTTCTTTCCAGATTAGACTAAATATGTCCTACTACATGAAGCAAGCAAATAGCTCACAAAAGTACTTCAATTTGACCTTGTTTAAGACACACTATGCCAACCTCTGTAACTATTAACGTAACGTTAGCCATTTGACCTACTTGTGAGCTTTCTTCATTTATTTTTCTGCTCAAAAACTATACAACACACTCAAACACACATGAATACAAGAAATTAGCGTGTGATTTGAACCGTCATAATTTCCTGTGCAGTGACTCACTTACTCGCTCACTTCTGCTATATGTCTGGAAATGAGAAGCACGCAGAGCTTTATAGGGAGACAAATATATCTCAGTACCTTTCACACTCATGCACACAGACACACATACACACAGACACATGCATGCGCACAGACACACACATGCACGTTTTTTTTATGACCTGCCTACCGTCCTGGTTGTGAAACAGCTGAACCGTGTCTACATCGTAATTAAATACGGGAAAAAACAATCAAAATGTTCATATAATGGAATTTTCCTTTAATTGCAATCTTGACAATCCTACTTTCTCAAATAAGTGTACAGACAGGGAAGATTTATGATATAAAATATACTACAAAAGCACAACCTAGGTATACATTATCTGTGTTATGCAAACATTTCTGCAAAGATGCACAGAAATATCCCAGTGCGCATTGATTAATTTTATAGAATTATCTTAATGTTTTTGTTGTTGTTTTTTACATTGAAAACAATGCAAATACAATGCACATTTGTAATGTTAAAAATATCATTGTATTTTTTTTTATACTTTACATTTTATATGTATAGAAGTATTAAGTATACAATTATATACAGTGCCTCCCTCACTCGATCGGGCCGGCCCACAAGTAGTGAAAATCTGTGTGTATTTGATTTCCATTGAAATGCATTATGGAAAATCAATCAATCAATAAATATTCTTCAAAGAAACACTGATAAACCTCCAGTGTTTTCCCACAAGAATTGGGTTAATGGCGAAAAGATAAAAATAAAATTAATATTAAAATAATTAAAGAAAAAAAATCGTGATTAGTTCAATCCGTTGCTGTTGAACTGCGAGTAAAAAAAAAGAAAAGAAAGAAAACTCACATGGAATATAATCAATATTTGATATTTTATGCACATGCAATTTGTATAACAATAAAATACATTTTGGTTTAATATCATCAAATGCTTTTTTTTGTTTTTACATTATTATGCATAAAATATTTGTTTTAATTATGAAATTGAATTACATAAATGATTATATATTATAATAAAAACAGCATTAATTATATGTAATTATAATTTATACAAATACAGTAATAGTTAAATGATGCATAATTAAATGTAACAAATACAATTTACTAGGGATGGGCGAGCGGTATTGGTATCGGGCTGATACCTGGCCTTATTTTAAAGTATCACTACTCGCAACAGTGGCTATCGGCCGCCCTCTTGTGGCCATTTTACAACCAGGAACTAGAAATTAGAATAAGCTATTAATTTCATCCAATTTTAAATGAAACTCCTATATTGGGATATATTGTTTTTTGGGAGGAAATTTTATGTACAAAAAGTACTAGTGGTATTGGTGCTTGGTATCGGTATCAGCAGCTACACAAGAGTTGAGAACTCGTATGAAAAAACGTGGTATCAAATAAAAAAATTAATAATGAATTTAATATAAAATTTTATATAAAATTTAGGAATAAATTCAAAACCCACTTCTGAACTAATATTTAGGAATCAGTTAAAGGTTGTATTGAAATAATTAAATTCCTAATATTTGCATTTTTCTTTAAGACCACCTCCAAATGAACCTTCATGCAGCCTTTTCATGTGTATTTTTCTTTTAAAATGTTTATGTGAAAACAGAAGGAGTTTGAAAATCCTGTATTGTGTGCACTTGAAAGGGCAGATGTTCACATTTTGGCTTACTCTCATCAGTTATTTTTAAAAAGTGCACCCAAAATGAACTTGTGCTCATCTTCCATGTCGGTCATTGCACCATCCGCCATGACCTCAGCGTGCAAGCTGTTGCGCCACCAATGCCGGAAAGAGCGCAAATGAAACCTCAACACCTGGACAACCACGACCACAAAATTAAAACTCTCTGCAGGTGTTTTACAGCCATTTGATGCAATTTGGCAACATAAGGAGAGAGGGAAAAAAACACTTACTGCCTCTTAAATTATCCAGGAATCCTTTTTCCTTCTTTGCATGATAGGAGAAAAGAAATCCCCGTGGGGGGTAGAAGTGTTGCCAAAAAAGAAGCAGAGCGGCAGCTGCAGAGCGCTTCTCCGGCCTGCAGTCACACCCTCGCACCGTCCCGTGATGGCGATGAAGTCATAAGGCTGACTCAGCAATATGGAGCTGTAGTACAAAGAGAGACAAAAAAAGACAAAAAAAAGACAACAAAAAAAACATGAGGTCGATGCTTCAAAGACAAACAAGTTGACAATTCACCACCATGTGGGAAATAAAACACCGAAAGTGAGGTACAATTTCAGGTTAAACCTAAAATGTATAATAAACTTTGCAGGTGACCCTAATTTGACCTTCTGTAAACTTTTAAACCACTTTTTGCACAGCTGTTAAAACATGTTGGTAAGTCAGTTTGCTGCTGATTTGGTTAGCAACAGTCAACTATTTAATTAATGTCCGTGTGTGAACAAATGAATTGAGGTAATTACAGGTTTCGGATGGGAAAAGGGAGGCGTCTATTTAAGGGAGGTGTTTATCTGCAACATTTATCAGCTTTCAATGTGATGGCGTTCGCAAGCAGAGAAAGTGTGTGGGCGGGGTTTGTTCTCATCTTATGAGCATGTGTCATTGTGGGCAAAATGATGTTGCCAAGGATTCAAGTGATTAAATTGTTCTTCCTGTTAAAACATGCAGGACAAGCCAATTCATCTCCAGCACTTTCCGTCATGTGTCAACACCAAATTCACCAAACACAAAAGTCACATTGTCGAATCAGTTCATCCATCAAAGATGAATTCCGAGAGTCAGATTCAGATCATATCTTAAGTGTCATACGTTTTCCCTACAATGTATTGTACAGTATTCGTAAACTCAGTTTCACTTCTGGTGTGGTCTGTGTACAGTTATTGGCTGACTTTTTAGAGACAAAAATCAAGGTCAATCAGTGGAGCAACACTCGGGTGACCAAAAGTCTTCTTGAGGGAGGACATTTGGAAGGACTGACCATTTTCTTCCGGGCTTTTATAAATTCATGAAAATGTCCGATTGGTATTGTGTGACTAATAGGAGTTGAAGTACACTGTGTAACTGCGACTGGTAACACAATTTCAAAGCCGGGGCAAGTGTCCTCTTTTTTTGGGAAATGGGAATATGGTCACCATAATTACAACACTGATTGGTCAATATGTCACGCGGTCCCTGGTACAAACAGAATGGTGGCCATTTTGATTCTAAGCATTTTGGGCAAATTGACAAAGTCCTACTAGAGAATTTACCCAAATTGCCCCAAAACAGAAGTAATAATATAGACAAATGATTTCCAACTTTAACATGTCTTTTATCCATGCCAGCAACATAGAGTGTCAGAACTAGAGCTCAGACTAACAAGAATATCCAAATTCGCTATTTGTTTACCGTTTAAGCAGCAAATTCAAAATTAACTCGAATAATTTACTAATCACACCAGTTTTCCTGTCCAACTTAAAAATCACAGTCAAATTTAAACTGCCTACATTTCTTAACTCAAATGTAACACATAAGCAGTGTATCACTTTACAACTCATAGACAAAAATAATGTAATGTAACTGCTGACTTCTTTTCCTTTCAGCTTTTCCCTTCAGGGGTCGCCACAGCAAATCAGTTGCCTCCATCTAACCCTGTCCTCTGCATTCTCTGCTCTCACACCAACTACCTTTATGTCCTCTTTAACTACATCCATAAACCTCCTATTTGGTCTTCCTCTAGCCCTCCTGCCTGGAAACTCAGCATCCTTCTGCCAATATACTCACTATCTCTCCTCTGGACATGTCCAAACCATCTCAGTCTGGCCTGTCTGACTTTATCTCTAAAGTCTCTAACATGTGCTGTCCCTTTGATGTACTCATTCCTGATTCTATCCATCCTGGCCACTCCCAAAGAGAACCTCAGCATCTTCATCTCTGCCACCTCCAGCTCTGCCTCTTGTCTTTTCCTCAGTGGCACTGTCTCCAAACCAAACAACATGGCTGGTCTCACCACAGTTTTATAAACCTTTCCTTTTATTTTAGCTGAAACTCTTCTGTTACACATCACACCTGACACGTTTCTCCACATGTTCCAGCCTGCCTGCACACCCTTCTTCACTTCTTTTCCACACTCTCCATTGCTCTGGACTGTTGACCCTAAATACTCAAACTCCTCCACCTTCTTGGTCTCTTTCTTGTCCCTGTAACCTCACTCTTCCACTTGGGTCCCTCCCATTCACACACAGATACTCCGTCTTGCTACGGCTAACCTTCATTCTCCTCCTTTCCATGGCAAACCTCCACACCTCTAGCTTCTCCTCCACCTGTTCCCTGCTCTCACTACAGATCACAATGTCATCAGCAAACATCATAGTCCATGGAGATTCCTGTCAATCCCCGTCTGTCATCCTGTCCATTACGATAGCGAACAGGAAGGGGCTCAGAGCTAACCACTGATAGAAACCCACTTCCACTTTGAACTCCTCCGTCACACCTACAGCACACCTCACCACTGTCTTACAGTCCTCATACATGTCCTGCACCACTTGAACATACTTCTCTGCAACTCCAGACTTCCTCATACAAAACCAAAGTTCCTCTCTGGGCACCGTGTCATAAGCTTTCTCCAGATCTACAAAGACACAGTGCAGCTCCTTCTGAACTTACTTCTCTATCAAGGTCCTCAAAGCAAATACTGCATCTGTGGTACTCTTTTTTGGCATAAAACCATACTGCTGCTCACAAATGTTCACCTCTGCCCTCAGTCTAGCTTCAACTAGTCCTTCCCATAGCTTTGTGTGGCTCATCAGCTTTATTTCTCTGTATTTGCCACAACTCTGCATGTCTCCCTTGTTCTTAAAAATGGGCAACAACACACTTCTCCCCCATTCCTCAGGCATCTTCTCACTATCTAAGATCCTGTTGAACAACCCAGTCATAATTTCTACTGCTACCTTTCCTAGACACTTCCATACCTCCACGGGTATATCATCAGGACAAGTGCCTTTCCACTCTTCATCCTTTTCAATGCCCTTCTCACTTCATCCTTACTCATCTTTGTTACTTCCTGGTACACAACAGTCACCTTCTTCTATTCTCCGTTCTCTCACATTTTCTTCATTTATCAACTCTTCAAAGTATTCTTTCCATCTTCCCATCACACTACTGGCATCTGTCAACACATTTTCATCCTTATCCTTTATTACCCTAACCTGTTGCACATCCTTCCCATCTCTGTCTCTTTGCCTTGCCAACCTGTATGGATCAGTCTCTCCCTCCTTACTGTCCAACCTAGCATATAAGTCATCATAAGCCCCTTGTTTGGCCTTTGGCACTTCTTCTTTCACCTTACGCTGCATTTCCCTATACTCCTGTCTACTTTCTTCAGTCCTCTCAGTGTCCCATTTCTTAAGCTAACCTCTTTCTCTGGATCCACTTCTGCACCTCCCCAGCTCACATCCTACTTGTGGCACATACCCCCTAACAAAATTGATAATCACACCTTCGATTCCTAGCTTCAGGCTCATCACTCTATCTGACACTCTTTTTACCTCCAGGATGTTCCTAACAAACTCCTCCTTCACGATAACTCCTACTCCATTTCTCTTCCTATCTACACCATGATAGAATAACTTGAACCCTGCTCCTAAGCTTCTAGCTTTGCTTCCTTTCCACCTGGTCTCCTGAACACACAGTATGTCCACCTTCCTCCTCTGCATCATGTCAACCAGCTCTCTACCTTTTCCTGTCATAGTTCTAACATTCAAAGTCCCTACTCTCAGTCCCAGAATCTTGGTGTTCCTCTTCTCTTTCTTCCTACGAACACTTCTAACTGCTGACTGACTCGTGATATAAAACATGTCATTCTTCGTTCAGTCAGCTATATATGGCAGGCAGGAGGGAGGTCGGACACGGTTGCCGACAAGCTTTTAACACCTCTCACGCTTATTTGGATAAATGTGTCGGAGGCGTACACGCTCTTCATCTTGCAAGAAGACAAAGTGCCGAGTCTTCCATCAGGACTCGGGAACATCCCCGTATCCCCGATGTGATTTATTCATCCGGCAATTGATCAAGTCAAGTGCCCCGAAGCTTAGCCTAAAAGCCCTTTTTTGAGCGTTGTCAGTTTTGTTCAATCTCAACAAGTTTGCTTGCGACACGTAGAGTATAGAAAGTGACTAAATGAAAACAGAACTGGCAATTGCACTCACTTTACTTATTAAAGAGCAGTGAGATTAATGGCATCACAGAAATTGACGGATTCCAGATTATAAATGGACGACTGTAATTTATTTCAACACTTCTTACAGGGTCTTTAATCAAAATGTCTTACACGCTTTAGTGTATTCATCATTGGTGCAAGAATAGAAATGGTTGTCCATCTCGGTGTGTGTGCTGAAAGAAGAATATTATAGTTAACGAAAACTAAATACCTAAAACCTAATTGAAAACTCATTTTTGTTAACTAATATAGAAACTAAACTGCTTTTAAAAAAATGAAGACTAAATCAAACTACATATTATACTTGTAAAACTAACTAAAATTAAAATTAACTATAACATAAATGTCCTACATTTTTGTCTTTGTCAATTAACGTCACACATGAGCTGTCAGCCTTCATTTTAAATGTGTTTATTTTAGTGTCTGTACAAATGAAGGAATTTAGAAGCAATTATACTAAAAATACTAAAACCAATACAAAATAAAGGAAAAAATAGGCATTTTGAGGGAAAAAAAACCCTAACAAACTTAGTCTAAAAACTAATTTAAACTTAATTTAAAAATAAAAGTCAAAACGTAATAAAGACTATATAATAATAATAATATATAAAAAATCCAAAATGATTATAAACCTGGCCCAGAGAACAGGAAAAACATTTGCATTTTATACACATGTCTAATAGGACTGTAACTAAAATTACAGTTCAGTATGTACTGTACCTTGGCTATAAGGTGATGGTTCATTTCACTTTGAGTACAGTAAGGGAACAATATGCAAAACATAGAAGAGCTTTTTTTTTTGTGAGTAAACAGGATTACCACACATTTAAAATGAAACATGAAAAAAATACAACCTGAAAGCAGTCAACTGTAACACAATTAACACATTACGTTGATAACTTGATTTGTGCTGTAGATTGTTTAGGCTGCGTGGTGAAACAGCAAAAGTCTAATTAGGTTGGAAAAAGAAATATCTTGTGTAATCTAACTTGTGTTGTTTTGCCACCAAAAGACTTCAGAGGGAATTCGAACAAAGTAGCTTCTTGTCACATCTTTTTTTTTTTTCAGAGCCTGATCGACACTGCAGGCAAAGATGCCTCAAAATAAGTGATCTCAGCTTTAATTCCGGATTTAGAAGACGGCACAAACAACTTAAAAAAAAAGGTCCAACCCGTGTATAAGAACTGACATATGCTGTACTGACATACATTTGAGGAAATTACTATTTCAGTTGGTCATTTTGATTACGGTAGTCAAATAAATTTAATCAAATTTGATGGTTTATTATTGATATAGTAATACACCAAATATCAATCAAATAATCCATATTACATATTGAGTGACATGAGTGTTTGATCCCCTGGCTGGTCAACATTCTTGAACTCAACTGGTTACATATCTGAAGGACACCTCATAAAAAACACCAGCTGTCAAAAAATAAATAAAAAAATGTCCAGGACAAGATTGTAGATCTGCACAAAGTTGTTACGGGTTACAAAACCATAACGTCGCTGCTATGTGAAAAACACTTATGTCCATTTTTGTCATTTTTATGTTTTTGTGATGAAACTGAATGCAGACATCCCAAAAAACGTAAACATGTAAAAACAAAATGGACATAAGTGTTTTTCACCTAGCAGCGACGATAAGTAAAAGCTTCTGTGACACGGTGAACCTAACTATCGGCGAAAGGTAAGACAGCAGCCTCAAAGTACACATTACACAGAACATCTGAATGACTAAAGTTTTGTAATGACTGGAAATCCAAGCGCACCCAAGTGGGTGGGAGAGTGCGGGGGGGGGCACTCTCCCACCCACTCAAGAAGGCCCGCGTACGTTAGCCAGTGAATTACAAAATGACTCAGTGAAGGCTTGAGTGAAAGTGAATACTGTAACTATTTTCACTCATTGTCTAAAAACATCCCGATTTCCAATCTTGAGGCGGCATAATGCTGCAAGGCTCTCACAGAGTGAGGAAAATGTGGAGTTTCATGACACTCATCAGACAGGTCAGATTTTCAAGAGACTTAATAGATTTGTTCTCAAACTATTTTGTGTGCTTCTTCACCAAGTCAAACAAACAAACATGAGAACGATTTTTAAATTATATTTTTTGAATTTTCTATTGTGTGTTTACTTATTTCATTTTTATTATTTACTGCCCCCTGAGTTTCTGCGATATAACATTTGCATGTAAGCTGCCACTCGACACATTAGCCATAAAGACAAATTACACGTGAGCGAGTGCGTCATTGAGTTGATAAATGACTGGCTCGAGTGAGTTTTGAGGCGAATTTGATGGATGACAACATGTTTTTAGACTACTTAGTTAAACGCCTGCCGCCTGTGGAAAATCGGCAGCGGGTCGAAGGGTGAACGCCAGCGAATGGTGTGAAGGACGCGTTTTCCTCTGGGAGCTTATCACATTTTTCCTAACCTTCGTACCCGAGATGTTTATCACGCTCACCTAGCAGGAGCAAGGTCAACACCCGAATCAACACTGCTTGCTTACTGTGAGTGTTTGCTACTCAACTGCAGATGGGGTAGGTGGCCATTTTGTTGTAGGACAATATTAAACAATGTTAGTAGAGTGCTACAATTTACAGTACAGTCACGACTTTTTTGTGTCTATTAGAATAGAGGAAACAATTTGAGGATATATTGTATCTAGGTTTCAATTTCTGATGATACAAGTTGTGAAGGATACCAACTGACACTAATTAAAATTTTTGCCACCCTGCTTAAGGGCCTCATAGGTGCTGCTGTTTTGGTTAGCAACCAATTTTCAATGGGCTCAACGCTTAAAAACAGTGCATGGAGGAATTAAAGCTCATTTATTTATTTACGAGAGGGGGAAAGGGAAGCATCTCTTTAAGGTGAGGTGTTAAAAAAAATCCTGTTACTATGGCAAAGTGAGGAAGTAAAAAGTAGGAGGTGATTTACAATATCTTTACAATTTTACTGGGAACGTTTGGAATGCTACTGTGGAAAAACCTGGAATTTGTGTTGTGCTGTTTTCTGATGGCATCCTGCAAACACGCTCAAGCCAGATGTGGATTTACGCCTTCAAAGTGAAACATCTCGCTTGATTTGGCCATGTGGTTTTCATTACCTCCGTGCCATCATCATTCGAAGGGTGCCTTGGGGAGGGTCAAACAAGGACACTAAAGCAGCGCGGCAAGAAAAAAGTCAAAGTGAGCGATGTGCGAAATCACTGGACTCTTTGGCTGCCGTCCCACTTTTTCTTTTGTTGGCAAAATGGTTTCGTTTCACAGGAGATGTGTTGACTTATCAGATGGACATGCAGATACAATGAGAGCAGAAAGACACATGGTGGATTTTTTTGTTGTTGATAGTTTTACCCCTCCTACATTTTCAGCATTTCCCAGGGAACCTAAGACCCATAGTTCAATTTTGTGCATAAGATAAATAACAAATTATTCATGACTCCTCAAGTTTAAATCCTAATGAGAGTTATTAACTAAAGGAAAAATCTTGTTATCTATTGCATCCTATCTCCCTGCTAGGCCTGTTTTATGTCCCATGGCAACATCTTCAGCAGGCACGCCATGACTCAGCTACCTTCCAATAGTTTCAAAAAGTTTTGTAATAGTTTGAACAATTATGACAATTAAAAGATTAGTATGTGATGCATTAGTCATTGCAAAGGAAAATAATCAAATTTAAAGATAGAAAAACATATTAAAGCTTGTTTGCTGTTAGCACGTCCGCCTCCCAGTGCAGAGGACGTGAGATCGGGTCCGGGCTTCGGCCTTCCTGGGTGGAGTTTGCATGTTCTCCCCGTGCTTGCATGGGTTTTCTCCGGGTACTCCGGTTTCCTCCCACATTCCAAAGACATGCATGGCAGGTTGATTGGACACTCCAAATTGTCCATTGGTGTGATTGTGAGTATGGTTGTTCGTCTCTGTGTGCCTTGCAATTGGCTGGCAAACAGTTCAGGGTGTACCCCGCCTACTGCCCGAAGCCAGCTGGGATAGGCTCCAGCAACCCCCGCGACCCTTGTGAGGACAAGCGGTTAAGAAAGTGGATGGATGGATGGGTTGTTTGCTGTTGCTGATGAGGCACAAAAGGTTGACCTTGGCCTTGTAAAGCACAGTCGTCTGCTGCTGTTAAACCAGGGCAGATGCAGATGTACATTTTAACAGCCAAAGCTCCATACAAGTACAAATAGTTCTGAAAGTATGAATATAAGTACAACATATGGGAGAAAAACATCATTTGTATTAATCAAACAATGTTGGAGTCGATTCTTTCATATCTCAGGCATCATATTTGACAAAGTCATCTGAAGTTAATCGAAACGATCTCAAACAACTTGTCAGATGTCTTTCGACATCAATGGGATTCTTCCAGCGACCCACAGAACGCGCTTCTCGGCCCATTGCGCACACAGGATACAGTAGGATGTGAGTCATGGAGGCGTGGCCTCACGTTCTCTCACTGTTTGACTGACTCTGGCTCTTATTTATCAACATGACGGATGAACCTTCTCCACTTTAGCTAATTCATCCCAAAAGGGAGCACTTTGGAGGAGGGAGCCGTCGTTAAAGAGAAGAGGAAGAGGAAGGGAGCAATAGATGGTGGCTGGCAATAAAGAGCTGGAATGATTTGGACTCCTCACTTCCTCTCATCGTTTGCGTTTGCGTGGGAGTGAAAAAGGCACAACAAAACACGGAGTCACTTTTGCTGTATCACTGCTACATTAACTGGATACGTGCACAAAAAGGAAGTACACTCTAAAAACAGTTGGGTCAAAAATATCCCAAATATGGGTCAAATAAACACATAAATAAATATCATTAAATAATAACTAGAACTATCACTAATTAATCTTTTGTAGAATTGATAATCCTATTGATTATTCCAGCAATTACTTGAGTAATCCCACCGCCTCCCATTTGGAAGCAGAAATTTTTGTCGACCAATTTTTGTAGTTAGTTAGACGATTTTTCCCTCCTAGCCCTTAAAAGAAATAAAAGAAAAGAAAAGAATACATAAAATAATAATAATAACAACATGGAGTTTTTGTTATTTCAGAAGTGTGTATTAAACTGGTAGCCCTTTGCACCCATCAGTAGCCACGAAGTAGCGCCCAGCTTCAAAAAGGCTGACCGGATATACGTCGCACGTTTTGACCGATACTACGTCACACGCACGTTTGTAGTCACAATAAATGGCGGATGATAAAGTAAGATATGTTTGGGGAGACGAAGAAACACGATTCTTTTTATAATTAATTAAAGAAAAAAAACATTAATGCAATTATAGATGGCTTTATTAACATCAGCTCTCAATGTAACGACACACTTCACTTACATGCGGAAGGGAAGCTAACAAGACAAACTACTTCCGTTCAGTCCGTCAAAACCTACATTCCCACCTGGAACTCCCCATTGTCCCAAAGTTCCGTCACTACGACGTCATCTCGCGGCGCATATTCGCAAAAGAAGAGCGGATGGAATAGGTCGCATGTCTGTTTTGCAATTTTTACAAAATTAGCATAAAAATTTTGAAACATTTGGATGGAAACCTGACTACTTACCAAGTGTTGCTCCAACACTGAATAGTGTTAAAAATCGACACTGGTAAACACTGAGCATTGTTGAAAGTACTCTACACTACACTACATTTAATTCTGCCAAACTACACTTAACTCTGGTGTTTGAAAACGTGTCTTGCACTAGTGTCAGTGTTAAAAACTCAACTCAAACTACACTTTACTCTGGTAAATTGTACTTCAGTTTTTTTCTCCTTACAAGGCCCTCAAAGCATTTCACATTTTGATTACTGATGACACAGCATCAAGAGCAGCTGGGGGTTCAGTATCTTGCTCAAGGATATTTTGACATAGCCACAGTGGCCTGGGTTCAAACCCACACTCTCAGGGTTGCAAGACGACTACTCTACCACTGATCCACGCCACCCCAACAGCAACAACAATAGCGTAGTAGTATTAGTAAAATCGTGAATTAGCACCAGAAGTATTAGCGGTTGTTGTATTAGTAGTAAGTAAAGGGAGTAGAACAATTAGCATGAGTAGTAGCAGTAACTTTAGTAGTAATGGTTAAATTGACTTTAGTGCATTCTGACAGATACTATACATGCAAATATTTGTACTACGACGTTACTGTGAAGTGGTTATAGGCTATGCATGCACAGTGACCAATCCCTGAGGACATACCGAGAGTTCCTCAGAAGTAAAAAACACAACGTGTGAGATCATATTTTGAAACCTCCAGTACAGGACTGTACATTGAGCAAGGAAGCTTTGTATATAAGAAGTGAGACGTCCAAGTCCACTGACTCACTGGTGGGGGGAAGGGAGAAAAAAAACCTCCACAATGGATGTGTTTGCTATTGAAGCCTGTCAGCGCTTTTTGGGCGTGAGACCCTGCAGCCTGAGTGGGTCCGGTCTGGCCCAAATGATGTTGAGGATTGTACAGTGAGCCATGTGCGGGCAGGGGGATGTGTATTCACTACACCTGACTCATAAAATGTTTTTATTGCAGCGGCCACACTCGGTAACTGTTGCACTGACTCACGCACACAAATTCACACACGCACACACATTATTAGCTATTAATACAGTAGATCCTGTAAATGCAGCAGTTTACAATAAGCATGCACTTATAGAGGGGGGTTATACATTTGTATGTTTGTTAAACACTCTATAATCAGAGTAGTAGTAGAGTAATAATGTGTTTATAACTATTGAAGAGTTTTATTACATTTACAAGAGTACACTGTGGAACGGTCTAAAAATGATGTAATTCCTTTTTTTTTTTTTATGGTTTAGAGAAAATTTCAATTGGAAGTGGAATCAAACCGATTGAATCCTCTTTTTGCAAGAATTGCTCAACTGCTTACTTGTTGGCAGGACACTATTACAGTATTGTATCTCAAATTTTTACTTACAAGTCAGAACAAAACTCATTTCGGGTCACTGGTATCTCAAGGCATGCTATACAATATTTGACCAAAAGTTGCTTTAGCCAACAAACAAGTTTGTGGAAGCGCTTCAAAACAACAAAGCAAACAGCTAACGGCTGCTGATGACTTGCCGGGTGTCGCCACGCTGATGCGTCGACTCGCGGCGGCGCTCATCTGTGGAGATTATCAACAAGCAGGCAGCCAAATTAATCTTTTCACGTGTCTCAGACGGCTCAATTTGAATGTGTAAATGTCAGACACGTCGCACTTACATGGCCCCTGCGTGCACGCGCATGCAAATCAAACACAGACAGTATGTGTGTGTATGTGCCATCACACATGCAGTATATGCTATAAGGGTGGTTCCATATTGTACTAAATCACTATTTTCTAAAGTGTCTTTTTTTATTTTATTTTATTATTATTAGATAATTAGGTCCGTAGCTAACCTTGTCAATCAGGCAAAGAAACATATTTGGTGAACACCTGTATACCTCTTGAGTGATACATTGCACTCCAACTGTTAAACAATTGTCTTATGCTAATAAATGTGTTATAAATGCTTTACAACAGGCTAATAACAGTGTTCTAAACACATTATAAAGCATTAATTAACAGTTATTAACTACTTGAGACAATTTTTCAACAATATGTACATTTTAGCTGTACTGCCACACCTATATCCTACCAAATGACATTATAATTTATTACATCTTTATAAAGCATTAACAAACTAATATATTTATTAACTGTGGTACCCATAAACACACTATGTATATTTGACATAGTTACAGTACACACATATCCACAGGACATAACCATAATATTACATAATATATAGCAATATTCACATTTACAGTCAAACAAGATCATAAAAAAATATACAAACATTGTAAAATATACCATTGTCATGAAAATAATATGTTTTTAAACGCACTCAAAACATTGAAAGAATCATACACGCAACAGTTGCAGAAGTGCATCCACACGCGCGAACACACACACACACACACACACACACACACACACGCAGTCAGAAATAAATAACCGTCAGTATGCTGTTAAGCACTACACATGTATGCACCCCCATTATAGAATGTTAATATTATGAACAAGTAACAGTGCTGTATATAATAACATATAAAACCCTGAGAGACTGAAAAGTGTAATTAAAATAATAAGCCAGCTTGTGTATGACATGTAAAAAATATATATGCTATAATTACAAGGAAAAGTTAAACTTTTATTTTAAAATTCTAGTATTAAATTACATTTCATATTCGTCGTGCGTGTGGAAATATATAATATAGTATTGTTAATATTGCGCATAGTTGTCATTTAGAAAGTGACATGACAGCTTTGGTCAATGTGAAAATGATACACGTAGCGGAATAAGGAAACATGCGTGTTACATTTACACACACTCTAGCTCACACATTAATTTCACCCTTTTAATTGTTAAAGTGCTTTTTTTTTTATCTCTCTTATTTTTCTTTCCAGTCGAAAGTGAGTGGGTTGTCAGAGAATAGAAGACTCGATGAGGGAAATTTCCCCTGATGTTCTCGCTTGTTATTGCTCCTCCTAAGCATCATGCGGTTTCACTTTGACTTATGCATTTATTTATGTTAAAAACATCTGACAATAAAGTCCGCTACACACAATGCACATACAAGATGAAAATGGCAGATTGACGTTTTGTGGGCTAAATTGTCAAATCAAAGCAGATCTGGGGCAAGGTTGTATTTAAAGTGTCAGTCGGGTTTCACACTTATACATTATTAGATTCATGTTATCCATTTGATTACAAAACGGCCGCCTAAAAGTATTTTTATTCATGTATTTGGTGTGTTGTCAACATTTATGTATGTCTTCTTTAATCTGAATGACAATTTATGTCTAAAATGGTTAGAAATTGATTATTGGCTGGCATAATTGTGAACTATAAGCAATATGAAGAACATGTATTTTAAGTATTAAATGTGATTTTAGCATTAAAATGTTAAATTGCAGTTTACATTTAAACTAATTAAAAATTTGCTCTTTGTGCCAAAACTTTTTTTTTTTTAAAGTATATTAAGCATCAATTGTAATTTCAACATTTGTACATTTTATGACTATTTCAATAATTGTTATTACTTTTTTTCCATTGTACTATCAGGCACGTTTTCTACACTAATAACTGATTTTTTTTTTTATAGTATACTTATCAGGTGTTATTTTGGCATTTATGCATTTTATCAGTATTTCACAATTTTAAACTACAATTTAAAAATGTCCTTAATTGGATTTGATGTAAGTTGAATCGACATTGAAATTGAAACTGACAAGTGGAATTATTAAATATGTGGTTGCCACAATTAATTAATCAAAAAGTATTTTTTAATGGGTTTTTTTCAGTATCGCATTTGTCTTATATTATAGATCACATTTAGACAAAGGGTGACATTTAAAAAATATATATACGCAGCTATAAAAAAATTAATCAACCCCTTAGTCACAACTGAAGGCTCCATTGATGTCACCTCAAATAACATCTTGTCTCAGTCGGAATCATAGTTTCAATATTAGTTGTAAATTGTATTTTTGTTTCCACAAAGCAACAAACAAACTAGCATTTAAATATATTAGTTTCACACAACAACAAAAAACAGCGGCCAACGGGACTATTTGCATACCACCAAATCAGTCACATCGCAAGGGAGCCGCAACATTTTGACACCCCTTAAACACACTCGCGCACAAAGAATGATGTGAGAAGAGAAGAAGAGCTTTGTGAGGCCACTTAAAGACGACAAGCCTGGAGGAAGGACGCCGGTGTGCTCGGGTTTCAAAAGGAAGAAAAAGTGGAGTGTAACAAAATACAATTGAACAATGTCACTAAATTGGTCAGAACAGACTTCAATAATTAGGTCATACATTCAACTTTTGCAACAGCCGACTTAAATCAGCTTAACATTTAATCCCCAAAATGTATAAACTTACTGTAAACAATTTTTTTTATTGCTTTGAAATATTTCATATATTTATTTCTCTGTGTTGCAATGTCATGTTTTGTACTATGTGTTTGTTGCTGCAAACCTGCACACACACACGCCGACTCGTGTGTGTTTTTGCCCATCAGCACGCACGAGCGTCACCAAATGACAGCTTTCATTACTTTCAAGTGCAAGAAGATACGAAACAAAGTATTTTTGTCTGCAGTGAAACACAGAAATTGGACTACTACAAGTAACAGAAACCTGGCGAAGCTGTGAACATCTGCTCGTGTAACAAATTGCTCAACTTACGGATCTTTCAAATGCATCCCTGCACCCAACTGGTCAGGCCTGAATTAACTGTGGCTTTGTGGTTCGTCACTACGCGTAATCATGGAATAGAAACAACAGAGGGCTGAAAATACAAAGATTCGATGTGTGGTATTCCACTCTAGTTGACCTCTGCAGCCCATTTAGGCAACAAACCGATTAGTCCAGAGGCGATTCTAGGATCAGAGGTTTAGGGGTGCTATAAAGACAATGAGGGGTGCTTGGGTACTACAACGGGGGGCGTTTATGTGATAGGTAGCTTGTCGTGGTTTGGGGTTACTTCCCGCTGCAAAAATTGCATGGGAAGTCAGTGAGTAAACCGAATCTAATAAAAGTTATGCAATGGAGAAAAGGACTTAAAATATAAAAATATCCCAACACTAATTTCTTGAGAAGGGTACTCTTTTTTTATACAACAGCTCCTCAACATACGCATTGACAGTATGCATGTTTCTGGAGTAAACCAGCTCCCCAGTTTACAGTGAAAATTAACAAAAAACGACCTTGGACTTGTTTTTGAAATTTTCTTTTAAATGAAACACACAACATATAAAATATGTTAACAGACATTAACTTAATACAAGATGATTGTTTTTTTGTTTTGTTTTTTACTATACTTGTCTGTACAATGTTACAAAAACATACATTACATACACATAAAAAAAAAGAAATGTGCTTGAATCTACAAAATAATAATGATGCATGTACAAGTCTGTGAATGGGTGAAGAACAGACACATAGAAAACATATGAACAAAACAAATTGACTTTAGCACTGTTTGTGGCTGCCTTTTTACATCTTGTCTTTAATACAAATACTTCAAAATGTAACTTTTGTTTGCTGAAAAACAATCTTATGCCCATGACCGACTCCATGAGACTATTTTTTTTCTGTGCAGACACACACACGCCACACAAGTTATAGTAAGCTAGCCAATAGCAGCACAATAGAAACATTAATATTAACACTTGTTTCCCTCATTAGCACGTAGCAACATAATTGAGGGGCAGAAAAGTAGACTAGTAATGAAAATAATGTGTTGGTGTTGAGTGGTAGAAGGTAAGAAACTTTTCACATATCCTGGTAAAAGTAAGGAACACTTTCACTCAACTAGAGAGACATACCCTGTGACTGGATTGAGGAGTCTGCTCTTTGTTTGTTATCAGGGGAAGGGGAGGGGTCGAGGTGGATCAAATCATTATCAATCAAATGGGGGGTGTACTGTATTTTGTTGTTTAAATATTAAACATAAAAATAAACATTATAAAAGCACCCCCAAAAATGGCCTAAATACGCATCTGGATTAGACCTTAATTAATTGTGCCGTCTGCAGAAAGTTGCCAAATCTTATCATACAAATGTTTCAGGACATTTGGCATGTACCTAAACTCCCTAAATACAAAGGTTAGATGGGTGTTCCACTCTGGTGAAACTTTGCAGCCAATTTAGGCAGCAAACTAGTCAAGCTTCATTTAAGTGCACCCTCTGCTGGCTGTTCCCAAATATAATTATTTGATGAGATGTACCCAAAAACACAACACTACCAAAAAACAAAGGTTACATGGATGATCTTCCACTTATAGTAGGTGCAGCTCTGCAGCCCATTTAGGCATCTAACTGGTCAGGTCTGAGTTAAGTGTGCCCTCCGCTGGTCATTGCCGAATATAAGTATGGCAAAAATAATTCGGGACATTGCAACAAGGTAAAAAAACTCCCCAAATAAAGTGTTAGATACAAATTCCATTCTGATGGAGTTATAAAACCCATTTAGGCCAGAAAACAATTCGGGCCTGAATTAATTGCACCCTCTGCTGGTCACTACCAAATCTAATCATGGCAAAAATGGTTTAAACATAGCCAAAACAACAAACTAAAGTTAGATGTATGATATTCACTTCAGTGCGCCTCTGCAGCCCATTTAGACAGCTAATTGGTCAGGTCTGAATTAAGTTTGCCCTCTGCTGGTCACAGCCAAATTCTGTAGGCAAAAATTATTCGGAATGTTGGGACAACATACAAAAATAAAAATACAAATACAAGAAAAAACTCCTATAATACAAACGTTAAATACATATTCCATTCTGATGTAGCTAAGAAGCCCATTTAGGCGGCAAACCAGTCGGGTCTGAATTGAGTGCACCCTCTGCTGGTTGCTACCAAATCTAATCATGCCAAAAATGATTTGAGCATAGCCACAACAACAAAACTCCCCCCCCCCTGCTTCCAGTGCGCGGCTTTTGACAGTAACAGGAAACTGTATCCTGTTTGCAACCATAAGTCGCAGTCACACCACCACAGCGGCGTTCCTGAAAACCAAACAAAAGCTGTTTTGGAGGAAGCCCACAAAACATTCCAGCCCTAAAGGATGCATCTTATCCACACAATTGTGCCATCACCGGTTCACCACATTCCCTTGACGCTCAATCAATAGTTGTTTCAAGTATTTCTATATCAAGATGGAAATAAAGAGACCAAAATAGAGTGAAGCTAGCGTCTCATGATTTCAGTGGAAGTTTGTCATGTATGTAAAATGATGCATGTGTTTACTGTGTACGTCTAGTCAGTGTGGGAGGTGAAGCAACCGCCAGTTAACACGTTTGTTTTCTTCTCACTGTGCGTGTGTGTGCGCGTGTAGGAGTGTTGTAGCATACCAACAGTCCTCCTCTGGAACTAAAAAGACAACCACACACACATCTAAAAGACAATTACCAAGGCAAAAAATAAACCAACCATCATCATGAATGTAATGTAAACACATTTTATATACTGTAACTATCTAATAATTTGATTACAAGACAAGTGATGAATTGATGGCAGCTAATCAGATGCGGCTAGCACAACAAAATAACAGAAGAACTAAACTCCAGAATGGGGACCGAGAACAGGAAGTACAAAACTAAATAAATGATGACACCAAAGCACTAGTTTGCTTTGGCGCAGGTCTACGTTCTATTATTGCCAGAATAGAAGTCATTTTATTATTTTTTGTAAAAATCCCATACTAGGCCTACTTTGTTTCTAACAGTGGCCACCATGCTAGTACAATTAGCACACTGTTGTTCACTTGCAGACATGAATTTTTCTCTCTGTTGCCAACCAAAACAGCAGCACCTAGACAGTTCTTTCAGATGAATTAAGTTCAGAGATTTCTTAGGTCAGGTTAAGGTGGTTAGAAGTTAGGGTGATGTGAGATTTTTTTAGTGTAAGGGTTAAAGTTAGGATTTGTGATCAGAGGTTTGGGAACTGTGGTTTAGCATTAGGATTAAAAATTTACTATTTTTTTCTTTAAAGAAAAATAAATAAATAAATAAATAAATAAATAATAATAATAATAATAATAATAATAATAATAAAAAAAAAGGATTAAACATTTACAGATAGGGTTATGGTTTGGATTATGATTGAGGGTTAGGATGGCTGGGATTGGCAGTTTGGGGTCTATGGTTTAGAGATGAGGGTAACGCTGAGGATTTGGGGTTAAGAGTTACAACGTAAAATATACCTGTAACATTGTTTAGTATTATTCCAAAAAAATGTCTCGTCCAATCTGTAGAGTTGAGTAAGCAATCTTGGGCCGCTGTTCACTGTAATTTAGTCAAATAAATAAACGTATAAAAATCTGACATTGTTATTGAGCGTATAAACACTTCAAATTAGTAATGCAAGAACAAGTACACTTGAGGCAGCAGTCAAAGTATTAATGTGCGTTTTCATTTGGATTGACTTAATCACATCCAGCGACTGGCTGCTTGGCTGGAGGGGGGGGAGGGGTGTCCAGATGTTGAGGGGGGTGAAAAAGCATTTTTTTCGGTTGTGATTCACGACTTTGGTTTTGCCGTCTGCGATGATGCAGTGAATGACGTGCAGGACGGCCAGATGGAGCAGCTGCACCTTCTTCTCGCCAACACTCGCAAACAATGCCAAGTTTTTTTGGGTTTTTTTTGCAGGAAGTGCGCCTGCAGATTCTAATGGGCATCTTTAATTGAGACCATCTCTTGTCACTTCATGATGTCTCAAGACAACTTCTCTTCACAATCATTAAAGTAAGTGAGGCAAGTGTTTTGTGATGTGACACTCCAGGATCCTAAATACCGTAATCATTTAATTTCCAGTCTCAACCGGATCATCTTCCGCTTAGAGGGAACCCCCGTTCATCGTGCACAACCTACTCACAATAGGTGAAAATCAGCAATATGGAGAGACCACTAAAAATAAATATGCTAACATATAACGGGAAAGAGACAGGCTAAAAAGAGTTAGCATGGATGTAACAAAAAAAAATGCTACTTTAACACATCTCTGCCTCTTCTTACTCCTATTTACACGGCTTGTATTCAAGTAGACTGCAGTGCAACCCAATATGTTTTAGCACAAAAGTTAACTGTATGATGAAAAAATATATATATATCTAAAAATAACCCGCCATAGACAGTAGCTGGGCACAAACAACAAACAGTGATGATATCATAAATCTAAAGTTCCTGGAAAATAACAACAGTTCAATTTAGGTCATTTTCAGTAGTCAACAAATGATGTACATTGTACATAAAAACATTGTTTCATCATGTCCTGCCTGCATGGTCTCCACTCTCCTGTAAACTCCTGCAGGGCACACCACTTTTTTTTTCTTTTTTACAACTGATTAATGACTCACTTGAAATCAATATAAATTTAAAAAAAAAAAGATGAGTCACGCCATGCCGTGGCTTTCTTTTGTCCGCACGACGTCAAACTAAAGCAAAAAGACAGTTTGCTGTTAATATGATGTTTTTGTGACGTTAGTCACAGAAATGAGTTGGCTATGCTCCCAATGAACTTCTCCTTTGGAATAATAAAAAAAATATATTACTGTATAATTTTGTGGAAAATAACTTTAGCATGAGCACAATTCTGCCCACTGGTAGCAGTAATAAATAATTAAGTATAGGCTACTTTATTTGTCTGTAATCATGTAGCAAACAATCTCAGGAGTAGCGATAGCTTAGTAGCTAATTTTCATTTGCAGTCCATGTAGCAGGTAACAATGAAAATTAAGAATAGGGTAGAACAACTACAAGAAATTATGATACGCAAACCATACAGTACGCATACATTATACACACACATAAATTACATTATTCACACATATACAGTAACACAGTGTATTACTCATATAGTATATACATATCTGAAGCTATGTTCTGTGCTACAGCCACACTAATGTAAGTCAGAACATAGCAGTTATGTATTTTCTTACTGCAAAGGTAGACTTGATCAATAAGTTAAAAAAAAAAAAAACAGAAATAGAAGAACCCTATCAAAGGATTTTAACCATATCTTGGTTTTGTGCATAGCTTATTGATGCTAAATATCTTGTTTTGGACAGACATCAATATATTTCATCATAGATGTATATCTTCTTGGATGCTTGGTGGAGATATGCTAATTGCTAACATTAGTAAGAGTTAGCATATTTTAGTGGGTCATTAGGAAGACTTGTTTTAGAGGGGTGTTTTTTCAATGCAAAGATGGATGTAATTTTAAAAGAGTTATAACATTGCCCTGGTTTGCACTTAGCAAGGTTTCTAGTTAGCTTGCTAATGTTTAAAAAAATATATATTAACACTTTGCTTCCAAATAAAAAAATAAAACTCAAACTGTTGTACAGTACAATATACAACACTACATGAAGATATGCTACACTAACATAGCATGGTTGAAGTGGACATTTTATTTATTATAGAAACATCCCTTGACTAAGTGCTGTTTGTTTATGACAGCTTGTGAAAAACAAAACTGAGAGAAGTTCTGTGGCTTTCAAGATAGTGTTGTACTATACACACAGAATCGGGTATATGACAACACTATAGCTGCATGGCGACATTCAAATGCAACAATAAGCCACACTTTTCTTTATTCTGTTGTCCTATTTTCATGTTAGCTTAAAATTAAAAAACCCAAAACATTCATATAATTTGTAATTGATCCAAAATTTTCAATCTCAGAGCTCAATCTTATTCAGGCCCAGTTCTACTAGCAGCATACCAAAAAAAAGCAAACACCCAAAAACTTTGTAAGTGTGTTTTGTTTTGTATTTTAACCCAAATTGAATTTTTGAGTCATTTCTGTGAGGCATTTTCTATATAAATATGTTTACTTACTTACACTTCCTGAACATGTTTAATTAAACATGCTAGCAAACAAAATTAATTGAATTGTGACATCAAAAAATGGCTTCTTCATAAACACATCTTCAGAAATGTTCACCGAGCTACACATCCATAACGGAAATCTATGTTTTATAGTGACGCATTTAGATGATCTCTCTCTCTCTCTCTATTGCATATTTCCACATATTATATATATTGTGGTTTTGTTTTGGAACGTACCCCCCACGATAAGCAGGGGTTCACTGCAATCAGACAACAAAAGATTTACTCAGTTGCTTAATTTCCCGCTTGATGGCGGGCATTCCACAGACCAAACTATTTGTATACAAGACTTTAAAAAGTAACATTTCCATAATTATGTCCCATTTAGCCCTCAGCTACTTTGATTTTCCATGCACAGTATGTTCCTGTTCAATTTTGACCTAATTATCTATATGAAATTATGAACTACAGATATGATCTAAATGCATTTAAAACCCATTGGACAGTAATAAAAGGATGATTAATGCTTAATCAATTATTCAGAGAAAAAGTATATTTAATTAGCTCCACTGCAGGTGCCATCTGACCCTATGTTAAGGTCCGTATGACCTTTGTTACTTAAATTTAGTATGTATTTTTTACTATTTTGTGCACAATAGGCCTGCTGAAATCATTTTTACAAATATTATTTTCTTTGGAGATTTACAGTAATTTTCTGGCTTATAATGCTTTACTGCCATTGTTTTTTTGTTTTTTTTTACCTCAACCAGATTATGACAGTTTTATTTTTAAGGCCTTAGGCAACTATGAGAAGAGCAGTTGAGAGTGAGGGGATGATCATTTGCTTCTAAAAGTTGGCTTACTCTGAACAATTACCCCCACCCCACCAACACGCACGCACACACAAAAACTTCTTTAATGATGGCTTTGCCTACGCCTCTCCTTTGGGACCGTTTCAAGCTCCCCTTTGAACACTGTTACCACTATCCCATAAAAATACACATTAATGGCAAGTAGTTTCACAGTTTAAAAATGTGCTTGATTTAAATCCATTTTAGGGGACACTGTGCCAGTGTAAACAAGGTTAATACTTTTTTATCATGTGTGTACTTTGGGTCCCTTCTGGAAACTGTATCAAATTTCAGGGTGAACGAATGACATTTTTATTGCTCTCAAGTGTTAAAACAGGCCATTGGGTTCAGTAAAAATCGATTTTGCTATTGAGGAAAAAGACAAAAAGTATGTCAAATGCGCCACACTTTTTTGGTGTGTCATACAGCACATGCACGTCATTGCGAGTGAGTCGGTTCTCCATCGTCATGGCAACCGACATCACTGCTGTTGCTGATATCAGCTATCTCCTCAATCAAAAGGTCATCAGAAGACAACGTGTGCTAATCTGCAAGAGCTGTGCTAAAAATACATGCCACAATTCAACAGGCGTTGCAGCAGATTTGGACCCTTACGAGACAATAACAAATAAAAAAATACAACTCAGCTAACTTTGAATGTACTTAAGTGTGAAAGTAAGATTTTTTTTTAACTGTCTATTGAATACATTTCCCATTTTAATAATTTTATTTTGACAAAGTACAGTAAGGAGTAAAAAGTCCAAATACTGTAACTGTAATCCGATGTAGGGAGTAAAAGTAAGCAGTGGTCAGAAAAATAACTACTATAAGTACAGAAACCTGAAAAATGTAGTTATGAACAATAACCTCATCAGAAGCACATGTAACACAGCCCAGTAACATGATGCGTGATAATGTGTGAGAAAAAACTGCCTGCAGGGAGAGCGGTGCTGGGTAGACTTTCAGCGTTGATCGTAATCGTTCATTTGCATCGTGTCCCCGATTGACTGCGATGCAGCATCCCTGCCTCATTTCTTTACGGAGTAGGCACAAACGTCAGGCCTGTCTAGTGATAAAACATAAGCTGGAAAACAACATGGAAATATTCAGTTAGTCCTGATAATCTTTGTTCAACTACACTATACAGTGAAGCCCGTATATTTGGGATTAGGCATTTGCCAATTTGCAAATTTGGGAGTGAATTTTTCCTTGCTTTCCCTGATTTACTGTTTTTAGTGCTCAGGTTAAAACTATGTATATTAAAAAATATATATATTTTTAAACTTTCTTTGATGCCATCTTGTGGCATCTTGAAAGAACTGAGAAGAGGAGTTTCATTTAGTTAAGCTACAGTTTAAATTAAAAAATATATATAACGCTATGGAAATGTATGCCTGTTACGGCCCACGTTGTTTCGTGGCCGTTTGTTTTTTTCTTTTTTGTTTTGTTTTTTGTTGGTGCTCCTCCCTGTTTGGTGGTCCTGATCCTCGGCTCAGGCCACCAAGGGTGCAAGGGAGGAGCCCTAATTACCGCATTCACTTCAAGTGTAGTATAGTATAGTAAAGCCTTTTGTTGCCTCCAGTCAGGGAACTGGGTGGCTGTTTGTTTGTCCTCTTGTGTTTGCTCGGTTTTCAGTTCAGCCCTCGGTCCCACGCAGTCCCTATGCCTCGTTCGTTTGTTTGTTTTGAGTCCGCTATCTTTTGTATAGTGCACCACTCGCCATAGTTCGTCTCTCCATCCATTTTCCACGATTTATTAGAGGGTTCCCCATAACAGTAGTTTTCCTATTTGTGCAGTCAGTATTTGCTCGGGTGTCACTTTGACAGTTGGGACTTTCAGGAGCAGTGGACCCATTTCATTTCGTTTAGTTATCACGAGGTATAGTGTCTGCGTGTTTGTTTTGTCGCGTGTCCCTGTACCACCTCTTTTGTTTGTTTTGTTTTAGTCCACTGTCTTTCGGGAAATGCACCATTTGCCATAGTTAATTTCTTGTTTGAGTCATTATCCAATATTTATAACAACTGTAGGTCCCCTTCTGCAGTCAGTATTTGCTCGGGTGTCACTTTGACAGTGGAACTTGTGAAGTTTGGGCTCCGTTCCATTTCATTTAGCGTAGTTGTGAGGTACACCGTTTGTGTGTTTGTGTTGTGTCAGTCGCGTGTTCTCCCCATGTCCACCCGTTTGTGCCCAAACCATCCCTCCATCCCTCCCCTCCTCCATGTGTGTTACCGTGCCTGACATCAATTACGTGCCACCCGGCACATAACAATGCCCAAGTCTACACATCAATAACCTAAAATGGGTGAAAAAGGGATACAACCCAAAAAGTTTGGTCAAATGAATAACTCACAAAAGAACCCAAACAATGGTTGCTTTTTGGGTTATTAAATTAATCTGACACTTATTTTGGGTTTAATAATAATATGTTAATAATAATAATTTTTAAAAAATGGATTGGTTGATTTTTGTTCATTATTCAATTAACCAAAAAAGTTGGGTCAAATGAATAACCCACAAAACAACCCAAAATAAACTGACATTAACACATTTAAATAATTCTAAATTGGATCTAATCATTTTTGCAAACATTCAATTGGGTTATTAAATTAACCCAAAAAGTTTTTTAAACTCATTAACCCACAAACAACCCAACAGATTGTTGTTGTTTTGTTTTTTTTTTGGGGGGGGGGGTGTTCATTTAATTTGACCCAACTTCTAGTGTTAAATAACTAAAAAAGTTGGGTGGGTCAGGCCATTTTTGACCCTATTTAATTTGGGTATTCATTTAATACAAAAAGTTGTGTGAAATAAATAACACCCCCGCAAAAATGGGTTGCTTTGCGGACTATTAATTTAATGTGACACAACCCAAAAAGTTGGGTCGGTTCATTTTTTACCCAATTGAAGCTATTTTTGACCCAACTGTTAGAGTGTACCACTAATCAACGCTAAATCAGTAAAATAAATAAAAAATAAAATGTTAGTGTTCCCCATGTTTTTTTAAAACAAATATTTATTTATTTATTTATTACTGTGTACACTCACTGTACTGCCCTCGCATGTTGGAAAAGAGAGCCACAGTTGCAGTTTCAAGTGCTTATTATTTTATAACAGTAAAACACAAACACATGAAGAGCCCACTCACAAAATGGCTGATGTCGGCCACAGCTCACACCAAGAAATTCACTCCACCACTAGCCCCCCACCACCCTTATGAAGGAACATGCATGCAAACAAATGCTACAATATGTATAGCTTATGCTTGCAATTTAAGTTTACAAGTTGTCATTAATATTGTACTCTATATTTTTATTTTTTATTTTTATTTTTTTACTGCTTTTTTGGGGGGGAAATCAGCAGTGTTCAACTACATTTACCATGAGTTTAAAAATATGTTTTAAGTTAGGATTACGAAAAAGGCTTTCAGGTGAAATTTCAGGATGAACCGAAAATGCCTTAGCCTTTGTTAGTTGAACTTTATTTGTCCTTCTGTAAACATTGTCATGCATATGTGCACTTTTTTTTTGGCACATCTTGCTGTCGAGCAAGGAGCCGAACAGCAAAATTCACATGAGTTTGCTGCATGACAATTTCCAAGGACGTCCCCTTGTCTTTCAGTAGCTTGGCCCATTGTAGTGCATTCTGGGTTCATCCAGGGTTGTCACCTGAAAGCCAGATATCCATGACAGCAAATGCATGTCATCAATAAAAAACAATCCAATGAAAAAAGTGCTGCAGTAACATAACACTCCTCAAAGTTTTCAGTGACATTTTAGGCCATTGTAAGCTTTGTAGTTAAGAGTCTGGGGGGGGGGGGTATTTTTCCAGTTTCCAGTATAAAATAATTTAGAAAGTTTGATGGGCAGCACAGTAGTAGAGTGGTTCACACTTGCTTCACAGTTTTGATTGGTGTTGTTCCGATAACGTTTTTTGGCCCTTGATACCGATTCCAATATCCAGTTTTGCAGTTTAGGCCGATGCGATACCGTTCCGATACCTGGCTTGTTGTTTTTTTAACATGAAAAAGCTGCCTTGTTATTGGTTCAGAGCATTCAAGGGCCAATAGGAGGTCCTAGCTTGGCATGCAGTGAACACGTCACACATCAGTGAATGTTATGCACAAGTAAAACACAAGATACTGCATCCAAAGTCCTATCTTAGCGTCAGACATAATAGCATCGGCATGTTAATTGTTAGTACTTGCCGATGCCAATACCACTGTTTTTATGCAGTATCGGGGCCTCTGCCGATACCGTTATCGGTATCGGAACAACACTAGTTCTGATGTTCTGGATTCAAATCTCAGCTCATGCCCGTGTAGTTCGCATGTTGCAATACTATACAATCTAAAATTTACAATATATATTCATTTACAAATATAGTGTCAATTCTTCTCATCATTATTGAGAGAACATTTATTTTTAACATCAAGAGACCTCAGCCTCACATAACATACACTTACCATTTCTTTGATGGCATGACTGTTCCCATCATTTCTTTACTTATGTAAATAAAATGTATCATTGCCTAGAGCGAGTTTGCAAATACATAAAAAATACAGTTTTTGAACATCAATGTGATATTTCTTTAAACTTTCCTGAACCATGGAGGAACTTCGAGCCCTTCATAACTAAAAGAATGAATTATGAAATATTTGTTTAGCACTTTATATCAATCATATTGTATATTTTGAACATTTTTTCTTAAATGTATGATGATGTTAAAAATATCTATTCATAATGAAGAAGTTTAGTAATAACTGACGTGTCATTTTTGTTCACACCTGCACAGATAATGTATTGAGCATATTTCTTCGCTATAACACAAAATGAAAATTGATTATGTAACTATGATCCCCATTTTTTACGAGTTACGTTAGGAAATGAAACTTCAAATATGCTTGATGTCTCCAAGCTATCTCAGCAGACACGAATGTTCGGCGACATCGTAATCATACAGGCATGTATTTGCTTTAAGTGCAATGAAACATGATGGCAACTCTAATGGCCTTTTAAAAATAAAAGAGCATCACTTGCAAATATGGTAGCACACTTTGCTTTGTGTCCTTTTTGTTCAGAGCAGGTGTCCCTTCCCTTTTCCCTGTGGACGTTTTTGGTGCCACCAATGCCAGTTTCAGTAACACGAATGTCTAAAGTGTAACTCATGAGTCAGACTAAACTTTCCCAAGGATGACACACGGTCACTGAAAATATACAATTTAGCTGAGTAAAACACTGAAAGTGAAAACTGCAATATTTTCGTAATACTGAGTATAATACATAATTTAATAAATAAATAAATACATAAATTATATTTACTGAGGGAAATACATAAACAGCATTTCATGCTTGTAACAACACAGACAAATGAAAGGAAAATGATGATCATGATACAGTCTAGTGCGTTTGTGTTATCTGCATGCGCTGACTTGAACTAAAAAGTGTATATTAAAACACAATTCAAAAGCTCATATCATATTCATAACTGGATATGAGGAGGCTTTCACATGCAAGCCCCCATGTGATATTGCACACCAGTATGCATGTATATAAAGTGTAGTTTAGTCAAATATTTGAGCACAAGGGCAATATTAATGCACTTTTTAAACCATACATATCACTTTTAGCATTATTAGTACACTTTCTTTCTTCAGGCCACCACAACATGAGCAATTTTGTAGATTTGGATTTGAGATTACACGCACGCACATTTTTAATGACATCCCGTCCTATGTATTAATTGTTTGTGAGTGAGAAAGTGAAAAACAAAACAAAATGTCAAACTTTTTTTTACTTTTATTACACAGAGAGATTTCCTGGACGCTTGTAAGTGAGTGACATTTTCGTCACTATTGTAACGCCTCGCTTTTTATTAGCTATAAATGTTTTTTGTTTTTTTTAAAGAAGCTCTGCCTCAGAGAATATTTTTACATTCCAGTTTTAAAAAACATTAAAGGTCTTGGTCCGTAACTCTGAAACATTTCTAGTTAGTTAGAAGAGTTTAATAACGACGCAAAAAAAAAATGCGATTAAAGGCTCGTTGTAAACGATTCAAGGGAAAATTATAGCCTAATTTTTGTAATTTATGAAGTTTATACTGACGTTATTTTTTGTTCGTTTCTGTCATTTAAGAATCTTTTTTTTTCTTTTGATTTTTGTGAGAGCTGCGCGGTTTGTGCGCGTCACACGTACATATAATAACTTTAAGCGTGTTTTGAAGCTTCCCTAAACGCATTATTTCAAATGCGCCACGAATGCGCATTTCAAACTTCATAAATATTTATATCTATGTAGTTATTCAATATAAAAATGCCCAAAGTCTTATAGTAAATATCGCGCGGCGGTATATTTTAGACATTTATTTTCCAAGTGCAGGGGACTTTTTGTACAGTTATATTTCCCCCTTAACGGCAAACAGTCTCCATTTTGTTCGTCGAAGGGCCGTTGAAAATAACCACACTTGATTTCCTTTACCTGCACCCATTTATTAACGTTTAAAATCGCCTTATGGTTGTTGTTTTTTTTAAAAAAGTTTTTTTAAACGGTCTCACGTTTGACTCATTCGAGAGAGGGAAACAAGTTAAATGACTTTTACTACAACCCCAAAAAAAGAGGCCGTGTTAATATTTACACTAAATCGGGATAGTAAGGTAAAAAGCGTTGGTTAAAAAAAAACATTGTGCTCACATAAGTGTTTTTAATAAAGAAATCATTGTGAAACACGATGAGGAATAAAGCTGGGATACGTCAAGGAAAAAAAGCAGAACGCTCCTCTAACATTTACTAAACATTCCTAATCATAATTTATAGTAGATAGGGGGAAAATAAAAATAAAAAACTCTATGTTGGGCCAAAAAGTTATAAATTTCTGCGTGGTATTTTGGTGATCATTGGCATAAATGTGAGAGGTTTTTTTATTAATAAAAACAAACAAAAATCAAGGCAAGACGGTGGTTGAAGATTTTAAGTATATAATAAATAATAAAAGTTATATAAATAATCGTATAAATAGTAAAAGTTATATTAAAAAAAAAAAAATATATATATATATATATATATATGTCGGGGGAATAACAGACATTGGTATAAAAACTCAGGCAGACATTCATGGTTGAAAAGTGGGGAAGTCAAATAAATAAATCGTATAAATAATAAAAGTTTATATATATGTGTATATATATGTCGGGGGAATAACAGACATTGGTATAAAAACTCCGGCAGACGTTCAAGGTTGAAAAAAAGGGATTAGTCGCCATCTCGTGGATGAGAAAGGAACTACTACTACTACCACTACTACTAAAGCAACAACACACGCGGAGTATCATGACGTCACATTATTGGCAGCCTTTGCGGTGGAGTGGAGTTTGTTCCACAAAGACATGCTGCACCCAACCTGTGGGTAAAAAAAAATCTGTAACTGACTTCTCCTTAATTATTGTTATGAATGTGATTGTTATTATGATGATGATACTTTTATTGCTTGCATAATCAGCTCTGCAACAATCACAACCTCAATCAGAATCATCTTGACAAGGAATTTGATTCTGGTAGCATGTCCCTGTAGTAAATACATTACTGTATAACAAAATTTATCATTATCATTATATATTCTATATACAATGTTATGCACATTAGTCTAATATTAGGACTCTGTTTAAAGAAAAAGGGCATCAATAGCACCACACCCACAAACTGGAGTGAGCCAGAGAGAGTAAAGAATGCAATACAAGAGAGTATTGCTAGTGGGAGAATATACGCAGCTAGGGTATTTAAAACAACAACAACAAAACGAAAGATGAGCCAAAATTCCCATCACTATGTAGACTTTTTATACGCCTTGATCTATGCTGCTGTTTTGGGTAGCAACATAATCCAAACAGACTGAATTATTTAATGCTCAAGTAGAAACAAGAGCATCAATAAACTGAGAAAATCTAATTAATTACAATTTTTTAAACTCTTACAAGGAAAGGGCAGGTGTCAAATTCGTAAGGCGTTCATTTTTTTCAATTAACTAATTCAACTAATTGAAGTAAGGCATCAATTAGTTTCAGGGGTATGTACCATATTCCTGTGGCTTACAACAGCTAATTGCGAGTGTTCTCATATCATATTTGTGCATTTGACTCTTTGTCTCGTTCAATTACTGGCTGAACACTGCATCTGTTATTGTGTCTTCCCTTGTTCACATGTGAGTGCTTAAAGGCCTTTTCACACTGCACTTAGTTTTCTTGGCATTCGCCGCTGGTAGCACACAAAGATGACAGCGACCCTGTGCAAGTTTTGCTCATATTTGGAAGTGCTAGCAAACCAGGAAGTAAACGGAGGCTTTTTTCTTAGCATTGTGAAATCACTCCGCCACTCTTTTTTTTAGATTATGGTAAAAATAATAATATTTTTCACATCTTTAATGTCTCTCTCACTGCTGCACAAACTGCATGCAGGAAGCTGAGAAATAAGATGAAAAGAGCATGTAAGAAAAATATGAGTGTCTTAGTCATCTGATAACAGAACAGTCATAAGTGTGTGTGTGTACGTGTAAAAAGAAAAGGTACAACAGAAAACACATGCCCACGCAAAATTCTAATCTAAATCATACAGTCATTATGAAATGGAATCAAATGTATTGTCATTGCACATGTCACGAGTACAGAGCAATGAAATTTACCATGAGACATAAAATACGTCTCAAAAAACACTAACCAACTGAGGGAGACGAAACGGGAAGCCTGAAGGGTTGCCAAGCGGCGCCCTGATTGCTCAGATGAAAAAGAATAGGAAGGAAGGGTCATTTTTACGTCTCATAAAACAGATCAATAAAGTTTTCTTCAATCCTTCTAAATGTGCATTTGCAGACTTGATTTTGGAAAAAGATTTACTATTAGCAAAACAATGTTGTTGGCGAGTTATCCCAAAAATATCAGCATGTATGTGGAGTGCCCCATAATTGGGTTCGCCTTGGGCCGACAAATGACTTAATACACCCGATTATTATACAATACAATGTGAGCAGTTATAACACATAATATGTGACATTATTTAGTTGCCATGGCAATGTAGTCAACAAACAACATTGGCTACACAAAAAGGAGGAAGCATTAATTTGTAAGAAATATGCTTCATATAGTCTCTTTTAACCTTGCAGTAAAAAAGGTCATACAAATTAATAAAAAATATTTAAATAAATAATGCACATTGTAAATAAATACATTTTTTAAATGAATACTTTTCAATAAAAACAATGTTTTTAAACTACCTATTAATAGTAATACAATAATATTACAGAAATGAATACTATTAAAATATACCCCAAAAAATAGTTAAATACAAACGAAACAAAATATATTTAAATAAAGAATTCATTTTTTTTTTTAAACAATCAATAATTACAAATAAATGTAAGTAACTGTAACTACTGATAAAAAAATATATTAAAAAAAATATACAACTCGATTAAACAATTAAACTTAAAATATATAAATTTAAGTTTAAAAAATAACTAAAATATCAAATATATTTTACAACAAATATTTAAAAAAATACATGTTTCAAATTATGTATATTTGATTTTTAATAAAATAATTTAAAATTACAATTTTAAATGAACTTACTAAAACACTGCATGTCTATACTAAACTCAATAACCATTAATAATGTATTTAAATAAACAATGTACAATTCACTTTTTTTTTCATTTCATTCAACTAAAAAGCAAAACGTAATTTCAACAAAACTCGTTCTCAGTATGATACAGTACAATCATCATATGAATACAGAAACGCATTAAGACTCCATTTTGTGCTTTTTCTTTTTAAATTGAGTAGTAGTTGTCATTGTGGTACCACCTCCAGCGCAGGAAGAAGCTTTCAAGTGATGTCACAAGTATTTTGTCAAGTGCGGGGGTGCTTGCTCCTCAAACAACCCGGCAACACAAGCCACTGACTCATCACCCTCCCACATGCCATCTATCTATCTATCTATCTATCTATCTATCTATCTATCTATCTATCTATCTCTCTATCTCTCTATCTCTCTATCTCTCTCTCTCTCTCTCTCTCTCTCTCTCTCTCTCTCTCTCTCTCTCTCTCTCTCCCTCCCCCTCTCTCTCTCTCCCTCTCCCTCTCTCCCTCCCTCTCCCTCTCTCTCCCTCTCTCCCTCTCCCTCTCCCTCTCTCTCCCTCTCTCCCTCTCTCCCTCTCCCTCTCCCTCTCCCTCTCCCTCCCTCTCCCTCTCCCTCTCCCTCCCTCTCTCCCTCTCCCCCTCTCCCTCTCTCTCCCTCTCTCCCCCATCTGACCATTAGCGTGGATTTTAAACATAGAAGGGCCAAAAGATGCCTTCTGAAAATTAGACTGCACTAAAAAAACTAGCCACCAGAGGGTGCTAGAACTGCAAAAATAGAAAACAACCTGACTTTTTTTAACAGATGTGCCGCTTTTAATATCATGACTTGATGATGATGATATTGTGGCAGTTTTAATATCGCGATTTCACAATATTGCCGTTACGTCGTTACATCCCTAGAAATAACATTCTAGTCCAATCTTACTTGGATGGACAACTGACAGCCTTTGCGTGTCAAGTCAAGTTTATTTTTATAACTGTTTATATAACTGTTAATCCCCAAAAAACACGCCCCTCAATTCATTTTCAAGAAAAAAAAATACATTGAAATTAAGAAAAGAAATGGCACGTGTTTAAATTGTTTCCCCAATTTTATTTCAATTTTTTCTTTGTGTTGTTGTTTTTTTCAGAAGTTGTTTACTCCCTGGTCTTCAGCGTTTTTGAAAAAATTGTTGGGGTTTACTAAAAAATATATATACACAGTACATTTTCCCAATGCATTTTATGGGGCATCAATTATGTGTGGAAGTTTCGCTATTTGTCATATATCTGGTTAAGTGTGTTTGCCCCCCGCCCAGTATCACCCCATCATTTGAGTTACTCAAGCCTGTTATATGTTATCTGGGTCATCCAGCATTGGTATCAAACATTAATTTAGCTATTTTCTGATTAAATAGGTTAATTTAATTGCATCAATTTATTTCATCACTATCAAATTCAATAAGGTAAGCAGAGTTAGCACAGATTAGCATACTGATAAGAGGAACATTTCAACAACTTCACTGAACATTTTAGCATTTTTGTTTGTGTTTTAACATCTTGGTCATGAAGTGCTGCCTCCATGAGTGAAAATGCAATCACATTATTATGGGTATTCACTACATGGTGATGGATATAGCTAAATTAGCCACCACAGGCTAATTAGGAACAGCTTGGCTTAGTGCAAGGTCGTTCATTTGCAGTCAGGATGAATTCTATAAAAGTTTACAATAATCATACAAACTGGGGGGTGGATATATTGATTGAAGAAGGTTGCAGTTACCTGAGTACAGTTTTACATTGAAGCCTATCCCAGCTGAAGCAGGTTAAACCCTGGACTGGTCGCCGGTCTATCACAAGACATGTTTAAGACAAACAAGCATTCACAGTCACACCTGTGTGACAGCGCTTCACTATACAATGATTCTTCTATGCTCTGTTTGTACGTCTTAACATCGATACTTATTTCCATTAGCCCATATATGGCGTTTCACATTATAAGTTAGCATTAAGCTATCACAGTTTCAACAAACAATTTTAAGCACACAGATACCAGAAAGAGGAGACATCGTTCTGAGAATGCACATCTACCAGTAGCTCTGCTGACATCACTGATCACATGACCTCGTCCAAAAAACACAGCTTCACCTTTTTGGGAGCATCCCTTTCGGAATAACGCAACCAAAATACAACAACCCGGCCAAACCATTTCCAGATGCCTGTCTATGATAAAGTTCGGACAAAAGTGGATTTTCGGGTGATTTTCACTCACCGTTTGCGCCACTTCATCTTCTTCTTGTTCTTCTTGAGTGGAGGTGCCTTACTTAAGCCTGAGAGAGTTTGAAAGAAAAAGAAGAGAGTGAAGGAATGTTTTAATCACTTCAAGGGAGGCGAGTCATCTTCCCACGCACACATAGCATCAACATCACACACACACACACAATGAGTGTCCCAGAGACTTGGAGGGCAGAGAGGGGGATGAGATCATGGCTACAACAGAGGAGAGAAGGGAAAGAATGGAGAGAACCTGAAGATGAGAGGAGGAAAGAATGAAGTGAATGAACAGTGCGGTTCAAGCTGAGTCATCTCCAACTTCCTCAGATGCACATCACCCCTCCCCTCGCCAACCCCCGCTTTCGACTTGTGAGGTTGTGTGTGTGTGCATGTGTCATGAGAAAAAAACGAAGATGAGAGTGTGATCCTATGGACAAGAGAGCAAACAAAACCGCTTCCTTTTTCCTAGTGATCCCAGGAGACGGGGACAAATGGAAGTTTTGGTTCACATGCCATACAGTGGAAATGCAATGCATGCTGGGAAGATGCATTTCGCAACACCAAATGGAAATCATTTCAGGGTCCTGGTCCAGGGGTGTCTAAAGTGCGGGCCAGGGGCCATTTGAATTTTTTTTTAATGCCCCGCCACATATTCTAATAATAAAATTACACACTGCCAGATCAGCATGTTACAAGAAGTAAGATACACACTTGTTATTTTTATTTTTACATTTATAAAGTTGAACATTACAAGATATCGCACTTTCTATTTTTTATTATTTTGTGATTTATTTTATTTTAAATTATAAATGAAATTCAGTGTGACAAAGAAATCAGTTTTCATTAAACACACTTAGTTTGATGTTACAAGATATACATTTTTAAATTATTTTTAAACTGTAAAAAAACAAAACTTTTTTTCTTAAAAAATTGTCCTATTGAACGTTAAGAGACATTTTTTTTAATTCAAATGTAAAAAAACAACAACATATAAATAACATTTATAATTTGATTTGTAAAAAAAAATGTATAAAAAAGAGAACATTTTTCATATGATTTCTAAATACATAATTAAAATGGAATTGTACAAAAAAAACACTATTTAATTTTTTACTTACAAGTTAGAGAAAAAAATTGTCACTCAACAATATTTATTTTTTAAAAAATGTTTGACTGAATGCTGGGAAAAAAATCAAAATGTTAAAAATGATATTTTGTATGGAAAAAACGAGTTTAGATTTGTTAGATATTTTTAATTTAGAAAAATGTTTTACATTTTGAAGTACAGGTCTCTTGGTCTCTTTTTTTTATATCACAAGAACCTGGCGTTTGAACAGGGGTGTGTAAACTTTTTTTTTTAATTCAGTCTGTAACTTTGTGACATGGTATGCCATGTTTTTTTGTTTTTTTTACGATATGTATTATTTCCATCCATCCATCCATCCATTTTCTTAACCGCTTGTCCTCACAAGGGTCACAGGGGTTGCTGGAGCCTATCCCAGCTGGCTTCGGGCAGTAGGCGGGGTACACCCTGAACTGGTTGCCAGCCAATTGCAGGGCACACAGAGACGAACAACCATACTCACAATCACACCTATGGACAATGGACATGTCTTTGGAATGTGTGAGGAAACCGGAGTACCCGGAGAAAACCCACGCAAGCACGGGGAGAACATGCAAACTCCACCCAGGAAGGCCGAAGCCCGGACTCGATCTCACGTCCTCTGCACTGGGAGGCGGACGTGCTAACCAGTCATCCACCGTGCCGCCCTATTATTTCCATGTATTGTATTTATTTCCATTGTGCGAGGTGGCTATTATCACAACAACAAAAATGTCGAGAGGAGCCGCCACATAATCAAAAGACGTAACATTAACATTCATTCATTCAGTCATGTGGCCGAGCCTGTTGTGGTAAAAGTGTTTTTTTCTTTTTTAATTTGGTCCTTGCCACTCAAAACACTCAAATAATTTTATTTTTCCCTCAAGAGATGAATAGGAATGCCATTAATCCATTCCAGCTTGCCCCAAGAATGTTTTTCATAAGAAAAATAGTACTCTGTAATATTGTAACAACAAATACGATTAATTATATACTGTAATTACATAGAATATAAGGAAATTAAACTGTTTTAGACCCTTTTTTGTTTCATTCAATTCAATTCCTTCTGGTGTGCACCTTGGCCAACTGGGGGCAGTATAATACAAACATGTCTATAGATTGGGCAGTTCAAAACTCCTTGACATTTGCAATGTTGACCTGACTGACATATTGTTTGCTTGTTTGTTTTTGCTGCTTGTTGTGAAATTAGTTTACAGCACTTGCATCAAGTGTTTGCTTGCAAACAAATACAAAAAAATTTAAATGAATAAATGTTGAAATGTCTAGAAAAGTCAGGTCATGACACCCACCCGCTGTATTTTCATCCCATCTCCAGAACGCTCTGTCTGCTTTCTGACATTTTCTGAGCAGTCTGAGAGTGTGTGAACGTCATGAGTCAGACTCAGAAGGATCTGACTCAGCTTCTCCACAGTCTAAACAATTTTAGTCTCCAGGTGACATGGAGACGGACGGGGCCTTTGTGTTTCTAATTAGACCACACACATGTCTCCCAATGTTTTACGGCATCTGTGTGAACTTATGTCATATCTGTGTGTGTATGTGCTTGTGGTCTAATGGGATGATGTGTGTGTGTGTTGTCTTGTTTTGTTACATAGTAGGGCCAACATTCTGGGATTTCACACAGTTGTGGGGCCCAGCCGTCCATGTGAGGCCATTTTGCTGGGCCTCACAAGTTGCGACCTCTTTTTGTGGGTCAAGACTTGGTTTTAGAGTTTAGGTTTGAATTGGGTTATGGTCAGTGACGTGCGGTCAGCATAGGCAAGGTAGGCACTGCCTACCCGAGGCTGAAATGAAAGTTGAAACCGTTTGGCTTTTTCTATTTATTTTAATTATTTATTTCATTTCAGAAAGCCTGCACTACCTACAGGTTTAAAAGTGACAACATTTGGTGATTTTCATACCTCAATTAAAAATGACTCATTACTTCGTCTGGCCTGCAGGCAAAAATGCTGCAAAAATTATCCTCCTGAAGGCACACTGCTACTGTGCTTTTCCCAGTCCTGTCCGCATAGCAATGTGTGTTTGCGCATGCGTAGTCAGTTTCAAAAGGAAAGATTGGCTTTGTGGATGTGCTTCGCTTCGATTAATTGGCTGTTTTACTTTACATGGTGTTTGGCATTGCTGTTGCTATTGCTAGCTTGATATTGTGAGGAATTAGGCTGTTTTACAGGGAGATATTCACTTTATAACATTCTTTCCGGGCATCCGGGCAGGTTTGGGAGGTGGAGTGCACTGCAATGTTGACCGTGGCTGGCAGATCGCACACTAGCTGCGACGGTGGCCCAGAACTTTAGCTGAGTGGCAAGTGTTGAGCTGCCGTGCCGGAGGCGATGAGTACAAACCTCGCTCGAAGTGGAAAAAAAAATATGTAAGACTTTAAAGGAGAGTAATGTTTTTTTGTTTTCTACCCATAAAGAGGAGGCATATGTTAAAATAGTTTGACTGTATGGCATTTTGTATCTGAGTATCAAGTATCTTGAGGTCCGGCTGAGTTTCCTCTTTTTTTGGAAATGAAAATATGGTCACCCTAGGATACGTTGTACACTCGCCTGCCGACACACAAATTTGTAATTGGTGTGTTCGTCTCAATTTGCGACTGCCTGCCTACCCAAACCTAGAGCTCACTGCACATCACTGGGTATGGTTGAGGTTAGGGTAAAGAGTAGGCAATCTTTTTTGATGGTTGGGGTTAGGGGAAGGGGCTAGGAAATGCATTATGTCAATGAGATGGCCCCACAAAGATAGTAAAACAAACCTGTATATATATATATATATATATATATATATATATATATATATATATATATATATATATATGTGTGTGTGTGTGTGTGTGTGTGCGTGTGCGCGCGCGTGTGTGTGTCCTGATTCTGACCATCAAGCGTGATTTTCAAAGGTGAGAAAAATATTTATCAATTCAGTGAGTCAATACATGGATTTGTTTCATATATATATCAATCACATACTGTACTATATGTGCCTTAAAGTCTGCTATCTTAATGCTAAAGCATAATGGGAAACACCATAGACCGGCTAACAAATAGCATCTATGTAGCGGTGTTATAATATTTCAAGGAATTTGATCACAAACAGTGCATCAACACATGCAGATAGAAAAAACAATACTCTCAGGCATATATTCTTTATCCTCCGCGAAGAACATTTAACGATACTGCGGCTTACTCAGTCACCTACAGTAGTTTTGAAACTTCTTTGTCTGACTGCATGAGTATGTATGTATAATACTGCCGCCCGGTGGTCAAGGTGGGCACATGACAAGGAGCTGCAATTAATTAATCTTGATACACAAATAGTTTCATTCTTTACATTCTATTCAAGTTATTACTGTGTTTCTATGAAGTACAATATTATTGAATGTGGTTTTCCTGATTTAAAATATACTACAAAAATATTTTGTTTTTTTGGTGGTACTGGAGTGAACGAGTAGATAATTGACAGTAGTGGTTTAATAGTGGTTAATAGTGATATATCGAATCACCCATAATTACACGGTTATTGAACGCCTTACTAAAGGTGGTAGTGTTTTCTCTCAGTCAGTCAGGCAGTGAAGATGACGATAATGCTTGTCTTAAATTTTCATTTCAGTATTAAAAAAAATGACAAATGAATAAAAAGATCAATAAATACCTCATAAAGGCATATGTACATTTTAATTGGGATACATTAAAATAATTTATTTTAAACAGTAATTGATTAAAAAAAAACACAAAAAAAAAACCACCGTGAGTCATCACCTTATCGTGGTGGAGGGGTTTGCGTGTCCCAATGAGCCTAGGAGCTATGTTGTCTGGGGCTTCATGCCCCTGGTAGGGTCACCCATGGCAAACAGGTCCTAGGTGAGGGACCAGACAAAGCATGGCTCAAAAGACCCCAATGATGAACACAAACTTTGGATCTTCGTTTCCCTTGCCCGGACGCGGGTCACTGGGACCCCCCTCTGGAGCCAGGCCTGGGGGTGGGGCTTGAAGGCGAGTGTCTGGTGGCCGGGCCTATACCCATGGGGCCCGGTCCTGAAAAGGCAACGTGGGTCCCCCTTCCCATGGGCTCACCACCGGTGGGAGGGGCCAAAGGGGTCGGGTGCGCAGTGAGTTGGGTGGCAGCCAAAGGCGGGGGCCTTGGCGGTCCGACCCCCGGCTACTGAAGCTAGCTCTGGGGACCTCTCTGGCAGGGAAGGAGCTCGAGCTTGGTGTGTGAGGCTGAGAAGTTCCGACTAGATATAGTCGGACTCGCCTCCACACACGGCTTGGGTTCTGGTACCAATACTCGCGAGAGGGGCTGGACTCTCTTCCACTCTGGAGTTGCCCACGGTGAGAGGCGCAGAGCAGGTGTGGGCATACTTATTGCCCCCCGGCTAGGCGCCTGTACGTTGGGGTTTACCCCGGTGAATGAGAGGGTAGCCTCCCTTCGCCTTCGGGTGGGGGGACGGGTCCTGACTGTTGTTTGTGCTTATGCACCAAACAGCAGCTCAGAGTACCCACCCTTTCTGGAGTCCTTGAAGGGTGTGCTGGAGAGCGCTCCCCCTGGGAACTCCCTCGTTCTGCTGGAGGACTTCAACCGCTCACGTGGGTAATGACAGCGAGACCTAGAGGGACGTGGTTGGGAAGAACGCCCCCCCCCTTCCCCCGATAAAAACCCGAGCGTGTTTTGTTATTGGACTTCTGTGCTCGCCACGGACTGACCATAACGAACACCATGTTCAAACACAAGAGTGTCCATATGTGCACTTGGCACCAGGACACCCTAGGCCGCAGTTCGATGATTGACTTTGTAGTCGTGTCATCGGATTTGCGGCCGTACGTGTTGGACACTCGAGTTAAGAGAGGGGCGGAGCTGTCAACTGATCACCACCTGGTGGTGTGTTGGCTCCGATGGCGGGGTAAGATGGTGGTCCGACCGGGCAGACCCAAATGTATTGTGAGGGTCTGCTGGGAACGTCTGGCAGAATCCCCTGTCAGAAAGAGTTTCAACACCCACCTCCGGCAGAACTTCTCCCTTATCCCGAGGGAGGCGGGGGACATTGAGTCAGAGTGGACTATGTTACGCGCTTCCATTGTTGAGGCGGCCAGCGGTAAGGGATGCCGTCAAACTGAAGAAGGAGTCCTATGGCCTGTAGGACTCCGGAGGCTGCTGACAGGTACCGGCTGGCCAAGCGGAATGCGGCTTCGGCGGTCACTGAGGCAAAAACACGGACATGGGAGGAGTTCGGTAAGGCCATGGAAAACGACTTCCGGACGGCTTCAAAGAAATTCTGGTCCACCATCCGGTGTCTCAGGAGAGGAAAGCTTCATTTATAGTGACTTGGAGTGCTGGAAAAATCGTCCTATTTCTCTAATAGGACGAATAGACACCATTAAGATGAAAGTTTTACCCAAAATAAACTATTTTTTCTCAATGATTCCATTTAAACCTACGGCTAACTGGTTCCAGTTGTTGGACTCAGCAGTTACAAAATTTTACTGGAATAAAAAAAAAGCAAAGATTATTCTATCTACTCTTCAGAAAAGTAAATCCAAAGGTGGTCTAGAGGCACCAAATTTTATGTACTACTATATAGCTAACCAGCTACAATATATCATTGTATGGGCACAACCCAACAGAGATACTAACTGTTGGCTGGAACTAGAACAGAAGGATTGTAATAACCTCAGACTTCTAGATTTACTCTTTATTACAACATCGATTAAGCGACATAATTGTTTTAAAAACCCAATGATTTCCGCCACCCTGGCTGCCTGGTGGAAGGCACTAGAAATTACAAAAACCCAAGTGGAGCCCTGTGGGCTTTCTCCCCTATGGCATAACCCCAACTTTCAACTTAACAACCAATCGTTTTACTTAGGTGTGTGGGAGGAATTACACATCTCCACCATCTCTTCTCAGATAATATGTTTATATCATATACATCCTTGCTCCAAAAATACAAAATAAAAAACGGAAGTTTTTTACATTATCTACAAGTTAAAAGTATGATAAAGAAACTAATTCCAACACTTCGGGGTACGCTCCAACCGCCTGTTTTAACTAAAGATATTACCAAGCTTTCTCCGACAACAACAAAAAAACTCTCAAAAATATATAAGTTACTTTCATATACTGATAAAATGTCTTCACCCATCTCGAAATGGGAGACAGACTTATCTATATTTACAGAATCTGACTTTTGGATTCAAGTTTGTGATAACGTATTTAAAATGACAAAACACACAAATTTACAACTTATCCAATATAAAATTATTCATAGAACATACATTACTCAATATATGATGAAGAAAATGGGACTCTCAGACTCCGACATTTGTCTCCAGTGTTTACAAAACACTACAGACACTTATTTTCATGCTTTATGGTTATGCACTCCGGTTATGTATTTCTGGACTAAAGTCTTAGAAAAACTTTTCGCTATCTTGGACTGTAGGATACCTTTATCTCCAAACTTGTGTTTTCTAGGTGACCTAACAACAACTGACTTACCACATAAACAATTTCAATCTACACTTGTGGCCCTTACTATCGCAAAAAAAACAATTCTTGTTAACTGGAAAAATAAACAAACTCTGAATATCAACCAATGGTCTAACCTCCTCATAAATCACATTTTAATGGAAAAAAATATCTGCCTCAAATAAAAACCAAATATCAAAATTTATAGAAACATGGTCTACGTATATACTGTAGAATATTTTAACCTAATTCTGGTTACTTAACTCTGCCTGTTAGCGAGAGCCACCACATCGTGATAACTTGCATTGATGTTTCTGTATTTGGCAATTTGTAACTAATGGTTGTGTTTTTATAGTCAGGAACCCAGTTGCTGCCAACAGGAACGAGCAGATTCACCTCCAATGGGCACTAAAGGTTAATATTTGGATTCACTGCATGCCAGGGGGTTAATTCTATAGGTGCTGTCCCCCCCTGGCTGGGCGTGGGTGGGTCTGCCCCTCTGTTGGCTGCTGGGTGGCGGCTGCGTCTTGGCCGTTCCCTGGGTCTCTTGGGGGGTGCTGCATTGCGGGGCTCTCCCTGGTGTCCAGGGCGGCGCCGCTCCGGGCACGGTCCGTCGCTCTGGGCCCGGAGACGCTGTTTTGGGCCTGTGGGCCGCTGGGGTGCCCCGTGGTTCCCTCTCCCCTCCCCCTTCCTCCCCCTTGCTGCCTCTCCCTCCCCGCCCGTCCTCCGCCTCCCTGTCCCTTCTCCCTAGTCACCCTTCCTCCTCCTCTCCCCCTCTCTCTGCGGCCCTGCCGCTACCCCTTGCCCTTCTTGTCGTCTCCTTCCCCCATCCTTTCCCCCTCCCCTGTCCACCTTCCTCCCCCTCCCCTGGGCCCGGGGCTCCATCCGTGGCCCGAGTCTCGGCGCTCCATGGGCCGGGAGGGTGGGTGGTTCGGTGTTGTGCCTGCCCCGCTCCGGTGGACCTCCTGGCACCTCAGGAGGGCCCCAGTATCTGGGGTCCCTGTGGGGTGGATGGGGGTTTGGTGGGGGGCGCTCCTGCTCCTGGGTTTGCTCTCCGGCCGGTAGCCCCTGCCCGGGGGTCGTCCTTTGGCGCTGCCGTGGCCTGGGTTGGCCCTGAGGTGTTGCGCTTGCTCTGTCCTGGCAGGGGTCGACGGCTCCCCTCTTTGGTGGAGATTTTCATGCATGCCAGATCCACCACACCAGGATCTATCGAAACTCAGACACAATCTGCTTCTTCCTCAGGTCATTGAATCGGTGGAGGCTGTTGTCTGTGGATCTCACTCTGCTTTTTCTGTCCTTTCTTCCTTTCCTCAGTCTCTCCTTTGGTCTCTTGAGGTCTCCCTGATTTGTTGGAATTTAGATGTCTCTGGGGTTGGTGAAGGATTCTGGTTGGTGGCCTGGTGGGTGGTGTCTGGTCGGTGCTGGATTTCACTTTCCTTTCTTTTCTTTGGTCCTATCTCGGGTCTCTTGACGGCCTCACGACTCTGGCTGGAAGTGTTCGGTTGAGGTGAATGGTTTGGGATTTTTTTTATAGGTTTTAGGTGGGAAAAAAAAGGGAAAGGAAAGCAGTGCGCCATTAACACTGTGTATAGTGGAGATGGGGTGCTGCTGACCTCGACTCGGGACGTTGTGAATCGGTGGGGAGAATACTTCGAAAACCTCCTCAATTCCACCGACACACCTTCCTTTGAGGAAGCAGGGTCTGGGGACTCTGAGGTGGGCTCCCCTATCTCTGGGGTCAAAGTCACTGAGATGGTTGGAAAGCTCCTCGGTGGCAGGGCCCCGGGGGTGGATGATATCCGCCCGGAGTTCCTAAGGGCTCTGGATGTTGTGGGGCTTTCATGGTTGACACGCCTCTACAACATCGCGTGGACATTGGGGACAGTGCCTCTGGATTGGCAGACCGGGGTGGTGGTCCCCCTTTTTAAGAAGGGGGACCGGAGGGTGTCTTCCAACTATAGAGGGATCACACTACTCAGACTCCCAGGTAAGGTCTATTCAGGGGTGCTGGAGAGGAGGGTCCGTCGGGAAGTCAAATCTCGGATTCAGGAGGAGCAGTGTGGTTTTCGTCCCGGGCCGTGGAACAGTGGACCAGCTTTACACCCTCAGCAGGGTCCTCGAGGGTGCGTGGGAGTTTGCCCAACCAGTCCACATGTGCTTTGTGTTTGGTCCGCATTGCCATCAGTAAGTCGAATTTGTTTTCTGTGAGGGTTGGACTCCGCCAAGGTTTCTCTTTGGCACCGATTCTGTTCATAACTTTTATGGACAGAATTTCTAGGCGTAGCCGAGGCGTTGAGGGGGTCCGGTTTGGTGGCCTCAACATTGCATCTCTGCTTTTTGCAGATGATGTGGTGCTGTTGGCTTCTTCAAGCCGTGATCTCCAACTCTCACTGGAGTGGTTCGCGGCGGAGTGTGAAGCGGTTGGGATGAAGATCAGCACCTCCAAACCCGAGACCATGGTCCTCAGTCGGAAAAGGGTGGAGTGACCTCTCCGGGTCGGGGATGAGATCCTGCCCCAAGTGGAGGAGTTCAAGTATCTTGGGGTCTTGTTCACGAGTGAGGGTAGGTTGGAGCTGGAGATAGACAGGCGGATCGGTGCAGCGTCTGCAGTGATGCGGTCTCTGTATCGGTCTGTTGTGGTAAAGAAAGAGTTGAGCCGAAAGGCAAAACTCTCTATTTACCGGTCGATCTACGTTCCTGCCCTCACCTATGGTCACGAGCTGTAGGTCGTGACCGAAAGAACAAGATCCCGGATACAAGCGGCTGAAATGAGTCTCCTCCGCAGGGTAGCCGGGCTCTCCCTTAAAGATAGGGTGAGAAGCTCGGTCATCCGGGAGGAACTCAGTGTCGAGCCGCTACTCCTCCGCGTTGAGAGGAACCAGTTGAGGTGGCTCGGGCATCTGGTTCGGATGCCTCCTGGACGCCTCCCTGGGGAGGTGTTGCGGGCATGTCCCACCGGCAGGAGGCCCCGGGGACGACCCAGGACACGCTGGAGAGACTACGTCTCTCGGCTGGCCTGGGAACGCCTTGGGATCCCGTCGTAGGAGCTGGCTGCAGTGGCTGGGGAGAGGGAAGTCTGGGCTTCCCTGCTAAAGCTGCTGCCCCCGCGAACCGATCCCGGATAAAAATTTTTAAAAAACTCGGATGATTAAAAACCTTGCTGCATAAGGAAACAAGTGCAAATCTTCAAAAATACCTAGTGACTGTGAGATACACGTGTGTGTGTGTGTGTGTGTGTGTGTGTGTGTGTGTGTGCGTGTGTGTGTGCGTGTGTGTGTGTGTGTGTGTGTGTGTGTGTGAACCAAGCCCTGACGGATTCTCACTAATCTCACATAGTCTTCGCTTTACACATCCAAACCAATCAATACATCCAGCCGACAGCATCGACCAATCTATAGCGCTTATTCCCAAGAGGGGGCAGGACTTCAAAAGTACAACTTGACAAGTGCGGTAATTCAAGACTGCACATGCGTAAAATGCGATATGGCGAAAAAATATTTTGTGTACTACTCCTAGGAGACGAAATACATGACTACAACTTTGCATTGTCCTAATCTGATTCTCAAAATAAGTTACTTTGTGGTCAATAAGTACACAACTAATTTTGATATCACTTAACTGTCATTAAAACTCCACGAGAGGGTCGAAAATGAGCTGCTTCAATTAATTAAATCATTAAATTATTTAATCGATACATATAATTCACTAGAAATTACGTAAACTGGAAAGATGAGATTCCTTTTTTTCTTTAAAGATGTATTTTCCATTTTGTACAGCAGATGGCTGCAGAGCATTCAAAGGACGTCATTTTCCTACTTTGCCACCGAGTGGCGCTTAAGGACAGCTTTTAAAGTAGTATGTTATTGCCACACACTTGATTTGCATGGTTTGTGTACTGTGGGATTTCAATAAAATAATTAGGCTGTAATGTTCAAATTTTAACCCCAATATACATATTATTACATTCATATAATGAGAATTACTCATCCTGCAAATGGGGACTTTTGGATTCAGGTGTGATCATGAAGTGGCTTGTAAACGTTAAAAAAAAAAAAAAGCTGAAAAAATTACAATTGTGTAACATATATGCATATGCAAATATTCCATATTCTAGCAAAAAAAAACACCTTGAAACTTTTGAAACGATATGTATGTGTGCTAAATGCAAATACTGACGGATCACCTTCAGCATAATGTCCTCTCCAGTGCAGCTCCCTCAATGTATGTTTGACATGCAATGACATGTTACGAGCCAAAAGTTGCCCATGCAACAAGATAGTATCATTGAAATTGTGAAATGTGATTGAATCAGCCCATAATAAGCAAGATATTTTTGCAAGAGAGTGCCTGACTTAACCAGTAAATTAGCTTGTTTGACATTGTTAATTTCACTATTTGTTTACGTTTTACTTGAAACTATGTGTACATGCAAATTCCTGCTTAAATCAGACATGGTGAGATGCCTTGAATTTTAGTAGCTTAAACACTCCCGCTCATTTGAATGAGCACACATAGCATTGTTAGTGCTAAATGCTTCATGGTAATTCAAAAGCAGCCAGAGGCAAAACCTTAGGTAGAGCTTGTAAATGTTATATAAATTTAAGAAAATGTTTTTGTTAAACTTAATCCTTATTTATGGCTTATGCTAAACGGTCCTGCGAGTGACCATCATTACAGTAGCGAATAGCCACACCTTCGTTGGTTTGAATGAGCAAAGTAGCATCATCATAAATACTATTGCTAACAGACTGAACTCAACCAGGAGAGAGATTTTAGTCATTGTTCTTGTTAAAACTATTGGTACATGCTAATTCATGCTAATGCTAGTTTGACTCATTTAAATGATGCAAATTTGTGCTTAATGCTACATGCTAATGCAGTTCAAACTTAACCATAACAGTTGTTGTTTTTTTAAAGCGAAGCATTTCTTACAAATACAAATATTTAGAATTGTTGATGAACGGGTAAATGTCAATGCTAAATACTACATGCTAATGCTAACAGTCATAACCAAACCACAGGCAAATGTTTTGATTAGTCGTACAATGTTGCTACAAAATGTTAAAGTCAGCGCTTCCTGTTGCTGCTAAACGCTACATGCTAATAATGATAGCATATGAGAAAGAGGCAAAACTATTAAAAACACTTTCAAACGCTCCTACCTAACAGTTAGAAAAACTAAAAATGCCTTATTGGGGGTGGGGGGGTTGGAAAGAAAATAATAATATTCCATTACAAAATATATACCAAGATTGGGGTCACAGTAGCAAATTCTGCCTAGCTACAGCGACCAGGAAAATGATGGTGACTGATAAGTAACTATGGTCAAATCCTTAGGTGCACACATCGGAACAACACTACGGCAGTGTTGGCGGCACACAGACATCAAGAGGAAGTCTGAGCACAACCAGGAAACTGCTGACACACACACACACACACACACACACACACACACACACACACACACACACACACACGCACACACACACACACACACACACACACACACACACACACACACACACACACACACACACACACACAGGTGTCCAAAAACAATACTTGTTTAAATAAAGGATGTCTAAATAAAGCATGCAAACACACCCAGTTATTGTCCACGTATCTATGACACACATTCACACACATCCGGTTAGGGTTTGTGTGCGTGTATTTGTGTTTAGCCACATAAATGGAGCAAAGTTGGACAAGGAATGCCCACGTGACACGCAGTGTCATTTTGAAAGTTTTACCACCTTTGCAGTCTTTTGGAGGAGGATTAGTTCAAATACAGTCGGAAATGTGAACGTCACACCAAGGTGAGATAAATAAAAAGATTTATCACTATGAGCTTCATTACGGTGATTCTTGAGTTTGAGTTTTGCTTTACACAATGCAGTCAGCTGGGACTTAAGCATGTATTCATTGTGCTTTTGAGAGGAGCTACACACACAAGCAACAATTTAGTCTTCCAGGAACTAACACAAATGTTGTTGGAATGTGGGAGGAAGCTGGAGAAAACGTTCGGGATTTGAACCCTGAACTGTGGAGCAGACGGGCTGCTCGGCTACATTGTCTGTAAAAAAAAATAAATAAAAAAAATAAAAAACATGCATTGGTACATGGATTGTTTGTTCAAGTTGTCACAGAGGCCTTCTTTTTCTTTTTCAATCCCTGTCACAATATCAGATGCACCCTTCTGCTTTGCTGAAGCGCAGGAAGCTTCTAAACTCATGCAACTTGTGGATAAAATTCGTGCTCGGCCTTGAGAGGCAGATATCATCACATTCTTTTGATGTTTCGACAGACAAAAAACTACCCTGATGGCTTTGAAAGTGAATCTTGATCAAGTTTTCAAATGCCACACTGTCCCCTATGGTTGGATAAAAGTTCAAACAAGCAAAGAAAAAAGTAACATTTGAAAACATCTTTTTAATAGACATATCGAGCTATAAAAAGTGCCTTTCAGGTCATATTATTAGACAAATGAAGAGGAACGTGGTATACAAATCAAATTCAGATTGAATACCAACTGTAGCTACATAGACTACAAATTGTGTCTTTTACTTAGGATAAATATTATTTTAATACAGGAATAAGTGACAATAATCAACGAAAGAAAATCAAAAGAAAACAGGCAATAGAAAAGAAAACAATCAATGAATATTCAAAAAGGAGTGAGAAGGAATAAAACTTATTTACTCCCACCCCTTTTCCTTAAGTGAAAAACATAACTTCCGTCCTTTTCTTACATACACACACTATATGAATTAATACATGTAAACATACACCCATAGCCTAATACATTCGTTTAACACCACATGTACAGTCCCACTTAAATCTACTACTACAGTCTATTGACACAATATAAACGTTAAAAAAAGAAGAAGAAAGAAAGCAGTCAAACTAACCAAAACAAGGAGAGAGAAAACAAACAAACCAAAAAAATTAATAATACAATTATCCCAACACTGACACCCACCCACCCACAAATATGAATGTAAAATAGTCAAACATGTGGGGGAAAGTGGTTTAAAAAAAAAAAAAAACAGGGTGGGTAAATTATGTTATTGTATTGATTTAGTTCCAAAAATAGGTTACTTAAAATATGTGTAGGCTATTCATGAATCTCATTAAGTAATTGGTTAATTTATTGAAAACATAATGGAAGTAGGGCCAAATACAAACTTTTCATAATAATTATAATTAACAAGTATAATAAAATTAACTGGGGGAAATCCAATTCAATTACAATTAATATTTATTATGAAAAGCAAAATAATATTTATTAATAATTCTTTAAAACCTCTTGTATAGAAAAGTGCAAATGTTTGCCTACCCTTTTATCATTTAAATAATATCAACTAAAAATGTGAATGTATTTTGACTGTTGTATTTTGAAGCCGCGACCCACTCAGACGGCAGTTGAGAATCGGATCAGATCTGGCCAATCAGGAGGTATCATCCTCTTGCAAAGTTGTTTTTTTTAAACGTAAATCAACTTGAAGCTTGCATAGTTGCATATACACTTTTTGTCACTAATAGTCTCTGTTGTTGTTTTTTGTACTTAAACACAGGACGCTTCCTTTTGCAACACATCTTAAACAAACTAGTAGTTCTTCTTAACTTGAATTATACACTTTCCGACAACGCCTGAATGCAGCATGTCACACAGGGCCTTCCTGGCGTTCACACTGCGTATCATGTATGCGATGCATTCACTAAACCTTCCCACTGTGTGTTTCATAATGGGGGCGCCAACGAAAAAAGAAAGACAAAATCCGGAATGTCACAAGATTCCACGCAGCACTGGCAGTGACGTCACTCCCAGCACAGGAAGAAGATCAGCTGTGCTGCCTTCAGGTTCCATCCGGAAATTTTAGAGCAATGATTTCAAAGTTTCAAACGGAGAAAAGGGGGAGAGGAATGCTGCGCTGTTTCTCACTCACACTCACACACACTTTCTTATATCACACACACGCGTTTTGAATTACTTTCAAAATTGAACTTACCCAACATCAGCAGACGTTCTGGGCCACAAACTTTATTTAGCTTTCTTTTTGAAACTCCACATCCGCACACGTACAGTATTCTCTTCCAACTTTAGCACTGAGGGATTCAAAAAAACACACACGCGCCTAAAACACTTTTTGATAATTTTGCCGTTGCAGAAATTTCCCTCAGGCAGGCGTCATTCTCATTAAGACTGCTGCAGTTTTCGCAGAGTGCAAGAATCAACTTCTGGTCACACGCCCACAACCTCCTCCACCCACTATGAATGGAAATATGCCATTCATTGGACAGTGTGCTATCA